>NC_090647.1:249474438-249626938 GCF_040937935.1 Hyperolius riggenbachi | reverse complement strand
TAATGATTAAAATTATTTTGTTTTACAATATTTAGAAATTTAGTCAGTGTTTACCCTTTTTTAAGATATTTACTCTTCCCAAATCACATTCTTAAATGTGTCAAAGGTGGAAACATCCTCACTTCTGGCAGGTGAATTGCTGCAGAATGTTTTACTGTGTGTTCTGAAGTCAGTAGAAATAACAGTTGGTCTTTGGGAGAAGAATTCTGTTTAATTAACAGCTTAGGCCAGTGATCTGCAAAGTTGGCTCTCCAGCTGTTCAGGAACTACTACTCCCACAATGCATTTGCCTTGCTTTTTCCAACTGCCAAGCAAGCAGCTCCCTGTGTGCATATACTTCAGACAGTGGTGGGGAACGAGCAAGCAGGACACATCTGTGCGTGCATTGCGGGGGGTAGTGGCTGTGACCTAGCGCCCGGTTTTTGGCGGGCCTTTTTACTAGTCCTGAATAATTTACTACATTCTACTATGTCACTGGAGTTACTGTCCTCACTATAAATGTCGAAGTGGTTACAGCACTGACTGTGTCCCTTAAATAACATTTAGTCAAGTACAAATATTCACTGCCTCAAGGAATTCATGTTCTTGTTGCTGAAATTACGAGACCTTTCCTCTAGTTGGAGCACCCGGTGGAAACGGTCTTTGGGGAGAACATGTATGATTTTGATACGCCATCCTTGGAAATCTAAGGTCAGCTGCTCAGCTTCCTCATCTACCTTGCGCTAGCTAAAAAGCTGGCTTCTATAGTAGCATGCACCTTGGTATGGTGGTAGTAAGCATGCTCACACTTAAATGAGACATTTTAGACCAGTCCATTTTATAAGGTACATAATCACAGAAGTAGTAAGTTACAAAATCATAGTAGCACCCCCCCAAGTGCATTATCCTACTTGCTTCATCTGCCAGAAACCAATGGTACTTGTTGCTGTATATATCAGAGCAGTGTGGCTATACAGCACTGGTCTCCTGTTCCAACACTCATTACATACAGTACAGACCAAACGTTTGGACACACCTTTTCATTCAAAGAGTTTTCTTTATTTTCATGACTATGAATATTGTAGATTCACACTGAAGGCATCCGAACTATGAATTAACACATGTGGAAGTATAGTACATAACCAAAAAGTGTGAAACAACTGAAAATATGTCATATTCTAGGTTCTTCAAAGTAGCCACCTTTTGCTTTGATTACTGCTTTGCACACTCTTGGCGTTCTCTTGATGAGCTTCAAGAGTACAGTCTGTACTGTATATATGGGAAAGAAATTGTCTAATTGTGTGCATATATATATGTCGAATACGCGACTATTCACACATTTTGAGCAAAAGAGGCTTGAACTGAGACTATGCTGGAACACCAGAATACACATCCCCAACCCCCACTGTGGTTTCAATCATTCCACGTGCAACGGCAAGTTTTCGCCACCCACCATCACAATCACGCCTCTCTGCCATGTCAATCAAGGTCTCTCCAATGCTCAGGAAACTCCTAGTATCAATCGGGTTAATTCGATCGAAATGGAAAATGTAGCATTCGATTCACAGCCAATCGATTGAAATTGCCCACACTGCTCGATCAAGTAGACGACCGATATCTGCTTTGGATCGATTGTTATGGACACATGAATTCACTCAAATTTTGTACGATTTGAATATCAAATCGATTGGTCGACTCGATAGCAAAATCAACCAGTGTATGGCCAGCCTTAGTGTCGACATGGTGTGTGTATGCACATTTAGATTAGTGGTAGATTAGGTAAGGTATTGACATTTATTTGCTGTACTACAAAAATTGAGCATTTACGGTAATATATTAAAAATGTAATAGTTAATAGGCAAAGGAAAAAACAGGTTTCTTCCTTGCACTTTTTTGGCATCCCCAGAGTTACCTCTGAATACAGCATAGTAGTCCAAAAAGACGAGTTGGTTGTTGGGGATGGTCATTCCAAGTTGATACGGAATTATTCAAACTCTGTATGCCAATTTATACAGCTTATAGTGTACTAGAGGCGAACACACAAAAGCTGTATACATACCTGGGGCTTCCTCCAGCCCCCTTCCGCATCGATCGCTCCCACAACGCCTTCTCCTGATCCCCGTAGGAGCCCCATAAGTTGGGTCATTCGGCGCTTTGAGGCTGCACACGCCCCTGTCTCACACCCGCGGCTGGGATTGTTATGCGCCTGGGTGTCCGGGCTATACAAGCGCAGTGCGCCCCGACTCATCATACTTACAGGGATTTTACAGAGACCTGGAGAACATGGAGAAAGACGTTGCAGGACCGATTGATGTGGAGGGGGCTGGAGGAAGCCCCAGGTATGTATAAATGTTTTATGTTCATTTCTGGTTTACTTTAAAAATGGACAAATTCAATGTGCATAATCCTGCATCGGCTCTGAATTATTTACTCAATATTATTGACCATCTATACTGATGAAACAAAGTACCAGACAGGTTTAAATACAAGTACAGTGATTGTTGTGTGAAGTGTCTAGCCTTTTAGCTAGCTGCTAGCCTAAAGTTAACAAGGCCTTGCACACACTAGATGAAACTATGCTGAGGCGGTCGATAATTGCCATCGCTGCTAAGAATCCAGCATGTGTACAGCAGCCTTTACCCCTTGGCCAGCTGACGACTGAGAGCATTGTTTCCACTTATCCCTCCCATCCAGTTATGTCACGTCCGCCCCGCATGACCCTGCCCAGACACACAACCACCGCTCCTGCATAGGAACAGGGCACGTTGCTAGCCTGTAGGCTCACAATGTGTCTGTCAGCCTCGGCTCAGCCATGTCGACCAAGGGATTGGTTACTGTGCATGACTGCTTTACTGACTGAATCTGGGTATCCGCTAAAGCCATGTACCCATGTCATGATTTTACCAGCGATTTTCCCTGCGACCATGTGAACGTTTCTTAGCATCGCGCGGCTATAATGACCGTCACGGCAAATCAGATCTTTAAGATCTCTGGCGACTCCCGCGCAAAGTACTGTGATAGCTTGAAGTCTCGTTTGTGCCCCACGTGTGATGTCGTGCATACCCACTGGCAAAAGGAGACATCGCTGGACCCGTTGGGTGGTGAGTACGGAGCTTAAGAGGTTGGTGAATGCCTGTTTAACATGCCAGTATTCGCATTCAAATTTGAATTATGTCAGGTTTCAGTGAAGCTTAACCTGCGCAGTACAGGTTTGATGACGTCGGCGGGACCATGTGACCCGCACTGTGGAGCGCAGATGAAGCGACCCGGAAGCCGACCTGGTGAGGTTGGCTTCTGCAGCGAAGGACACTGGGAGCCACCGGAGCTGCGTCGAGGGCACAGGACGGCTGCCAGGGGCTGGAGGAAGCCCCAGGTAAGTGAATCTTGATTTTAATTTTTGCTTGGATGTTTCCTTTAAGGCCTCCTCGTTAGAAAATGTTCCAACGCAGACTAACGCACAGCAATGCAAAGTCTGTGCGACATTTACAGTGCACACGTTGCGTTGTGTGTAACGTGCAGCAATATTTAGAAAGTGCTGCATGCTATGCTTTTTAGCAATACATTTGCTGTGTTGTGTGTTGCACATGCTCAGTAATGTATTTTTTTTTCGTTCCATCAGTATGCAATGAAACCGGCGCACCAAGAGACCTAACGTAGTACAAAATAACGTCCAATTTTATATCCTACATGCGCTGCGTTAGGGGCACGTTGTGCGACTTTAACGTTGCATCAAACGCACCGTCCCACCGTGAAAGAGGCCTAAATGTAGTTTAGCTTTTGTGCAGGCTTTAAAAATGTGATGTTTTTGGTTATTTTAGAATATGCTTAAACCTTATCACTAAGATTGATTTGTTTAGCTACATTGATTTAGCATTTCTACTACATTGGCTAGTTTAGAAGGGTAAAACGATCTAGTTACATAACAGGATTTCTTGTACATGCCTATCAATATAGGAAAAAAAAACTAGTAGCTTATTGGTAAATTACTTTTATTTTTGCACTGGCAGAAACTGACTAGTGCACGAAAGCCTGTTACTAATCCTGTAGCATGAGAGGTTACCTATCCAGTGTTCTTCCCAGGCTCTTTTAGCCAGGTGATCCACCCGGCTAGTTTTGGTGGGCACCCAGCTGTCATCGGCTCACCTCCTCCTTTGATGTAAGCAGAGTTGAGCAGAGAAGAGCCAGCCCTGCATTCTTTCATCTCACCCCACCCGGCTACATTTTCATGCTAGCCGGCTGGAAAAAAATTCTGGGGAGAACACTGCTATATAATCTGTTCATACTATTCACAATCTGTTGCCCTCATACTACATGAGCTTGGAAAATTTGCCAGTGATTGACCAATCAAAATTGGGTTTGTAAATGCTTTGGTACTTTTATCGCGACATGGCAAAAAGTGGCTGTTGCCAGACAGATCTGACGCTAGATTTCTGGTGCCTGCCAAAGTATATCTCACTGTTCCTGTATTTCACAACAGGGCCCGTTTAACAGTGACTTCTGCTATGTTTTTTGTATTGTGTTCTTTGGCTCATACAAGTGGTGGATCAATTCTGATGACTATTGGGCAGATAACATGTATTAGTACGGTTGTACAATGTCGTTCAAATGATATTGTTCCAGAGCATGTGTGCACATGTTGTGTGAAATGTCCATTCTGCTTGTGTGCCCAGTATTCGAGCAACATAATCATTTAGAATATTGGTGTGTGCATGACCAGCGTGGTTTAAACTACTTGGTTTTTTTGCCAGATATAATTTTTTTTATAAATATATTGCCAACATCTTCCATAGTGCTGTACACAGTACAAAATATATATTGGGGAACATATATACATAAGTTCAAGACTTGGTGAAATTTGCCTTCTTTTTTTTTTTTTTTATAAGAGATTTTTTATTGAAAATTTTTAAACATACAAACAGCTCCCAAGGAGCATAGACATAAACACAAACAAACATAAAAGTTTAACCAAAGTGGGTTAAGTTCCAGATTTAGTTAATTGACTAAAAGTGACAGTATCATAATTAATCAGTAAGTACATATAAAACCTGACATCAGTGTATGATTAAGGAAAATACAAATACATGTAGCATAATATGCAAAGTTTGATTCAGTGGCATACAAGCTAAAAACTCCTGGTATGTTTTAAGTCAAAGTATATTGACGACTATAAGGCAGTATCTTGAACTGAGACAGTAATATCTAGGTTAGGAATGGTTGTATCTGAGTCGACCCGAAATTTGCCTTCTTAAAACAGAAGGAAACTTGCAATAATTCAGCTATAAGTGAACAATTGTGGTTACCCACAATGCACCACTACTGAATATGCAAATGATCTCTTTTCGCCCCTGTAAGCCAGGCAAGCATCCAGAACCGCTGGTGTATAGCAAGCCTATAGCTTTAAATATTACACAGCCACATAAACCCCACATGCAGACATCCTTTTTCAGACTTTTTTTGGTCCTCATCACTACATGGCAGGGATGAATGGGCAAAAAGTATGGGTATTAATTACAATAGCATGTTTTGTTGTAAAACTATTATCTGAAAACTGAGAATTTTTTTTCTCCCTCAGTTTAAAATGCATGTAAAATAATTCTTAGCAAGTACCACCCAAAGAAAGCCTAATTTGTGAAAAAAAATGTATATATCAATTCAATGTGATAAGTGGTGATAGTTATTGCTGAATGAATGCAAATTGCTCTGGTGTTTAAGGGGAAAAAATGCTTAGAGGTGAAGTGGTTAAAAGGAAATAAATATGGCAGCTTCCATAGGTCTGGAAAATTGAAGGAGTAGTCTACACACAGACTTGATGAACAATGTGCAAAACTTTGAGGGGCCTTACACACTGGTACGGTGAGTCATTTTACCGCACCTCAACGCTATGCCAATGAAAGCCTATGGGTGCTTCAATACAGCATGCGGTGTGGTGTGCCAGAAGTCGCCGATCTACTGTGAACACATACCTACATTGCCATGCATTGGACAGGAAGTCGTATAAGTATGGCGACACAGGGATTTAAAAAAAAAAAAAAGAAAGATGGATTAGACAGTGCCGCGCGTATGTGCAGAAGCGTATTTTTTACAATATGCTTCCGTGCAATTTTGTATTTCCGAAATAGGAAGTGAGTGCTAATGAGCATCTATTACGGTTTGGCTGTTTAGCCAGAATGGTATTACTGCGTACTAACCCGAAGGCCTGTTTTGCTGGACCGCTAACGATGGTCTGCAGTGTTAAACTTGCCTTATTGTTCCCACACACACATTATAACATCTGATCGTCGCTGCCACAGTATCAGGAAAATCAAAGGAGCTTCCATAGGTCTCTAACCTTGGGTTCCTTTTATTCCTATTGAGAACCCGTGCTCAGGTCTTAGAAAGTGGGTGAACCAGGAGAAGCCCCTTAACCTGTGATCAACTCCAAGAACTAAGAAGGCAAGAAAATCCATCATGCCTTAGTTAATTGAAAAAATTATGAATATGGGTCAACATTGTAAATATTTACTTTTTTGTATAAAAAGTATTTGCCAATAAAATCCTTTGAAGTTTATGAAATGTTTATCACTTTTATCAGTAGATCATAGACTACTTCCCACCTTTTAATCTTTGGTAAAGTTTGCAAAACACAACATTTGTATAACTGCCAAAACTTTTGGCCATATACTAGTCTTATTGCCTATTTCTTTGTGTTTCCATTGCTTCTAGCTTTTTGTGGGATGGTTTTAGATTTGGAACAGGCTCCTATATTGGGTTTGGTTTTACCTACTACATCTTGGACATAAAGGCAATGGACTTGTTGGCCTGCGAGTGCACCTGTTATTATCCCAGTATTCTTCATCATTACTACAGCCACTGCCCCCCCCCCCCCCATCCTTTTTTTTTTTTTTTTTTTTGTGAACATCACTTTATATAGCATTTAATAGAGTTGATGGAATTATGTCTTGGATGGTAGACTGGACAGAATGAAACAGATTTTTAACAGTATGAACTTTGTTTGAGTCTGCATTGGGTACATTCTTCTGCGGTCACACACTCCAATTGGTTTCCTTGTCTGCGGTTTCCATCTGTGCACTTTTGAGCCCATAGATAAAACTGAAACGTTTCTTTGTTGGACTTGAAATTGTATTTTGTATTTTTTGTAGTAAGAAACTGAAGGGGAAAATCTGAGCTTATATTCTTTGTTCTCTGCAGCCCAGCAAATTTTGAAGCAACTTTTTCTCTTTCTATACTTTCTACCATGTAATTTATAGATTAAAGATACCGAGTGTGATTTTTTTTTTTTTTTTTTTCCCCCTCTCACCAGAGTTCTCAGAAAACAAGTAGCTGATCATATCTCTATTTTTATTGCTTTCAAAGGACCACTATCGTGAAAAAATGTAAAATTTAAAATACATGTAAACACATACAATAAAGTAGATTTCTTCCTGGGTAAAATGAGCCATGGATTACTTCTCTCATTTTTCTGTCACTTACAGTAGGTAGAAGAAATCTGACATAACTGACAGATTTTGGGTTAGTCTGCTCGCTGCATACTTTTTATTTTTTTTTGGCAGTTGGACAGAGCAACTGACATTCACGGAGTGCTTTTGAAAATAATGAAAACCCTGAGAATCCCCCATGACGAGATGGGCTAGTCCAATACCTGTCGGTTCTGTCAGATTTCTATTATTTACTGTAAGTTACAGAAACATAGGAGAAAAGTAATTTACATCTTATTTTACTCTAGAAGAAATGTACTTCATATTTGTATGTGCTTACATGTATTTAAAATGTTATGATTTTCGTGATGGTGGTCCTTCAACAAACACGGAGATATGGTGTGCACTGAATGGTTGCAGGTGGCTAATGGCCACTTGCCCCTTTAAATGCTGTATTTCATGAATTTATCGTCTGTCAGCTGCTCCCATCCACAGTCCAGGCACTTTGCTAGCGCTCGGCACAGGTGGCAGTCCCTCTATGGAGTTGCATGTGTGTACTGTATGGTAGTTGCCATGCTCAGATGCGAAATGTGACGTTTTCGTTGACTGATAACACCACCGCATGCCAAACGCTGACATGAGTGGTGTTAAACTCTGCATTTTAATTGAACCCACATGACTGTCATGGGTGGCAGAAGGGACGCTGAACTGCTTGGCAAGCGAGAAGTTCAGTCGTTCGGGGTAAAGAGGCCTAAAGCACAAACCAAAAGCTGAGGGAAGCTTCTTATCATTGCTGAAATGTCCCCAAGCCGTAGCTAGGGAACACAAAATCAGGTACTTAAAGAGAGTGAAGGTGGTCCTGCCCCACAGTGGCTAAGCTATGGAGGAAAGTGATATGCAAAATTAACTCAATTCTTACACTCCACCTAAGAGTGGATCCAGCTATATGCCTCTTAGGCCTTAAACCTGAAAAGCTACCTCACTCTCAACATAAACTTATTCAGTTTATCATGAACGCCACCAAAACCTACATCGCTTCACAGTGGCTTAAGCAGAATCTCTCTTTTCACTGTGTACTCACCCGTATCCATACCACCATGTTAAACAAAAAGATCAAAGCCAACTTGTGGGACAGGACCTTCCATTTTGAAAAAATATGGTATCCATGGATCCAAATAGCCTCACTCCCTGGGGTCCAAAGAGCACTTCAAGTGCTCTAACCGCACTATCTAATGAGCAGTACTACTCCACCAAAAAACCACACGAGTCCCCACATGGGCAGTTTAACCTTTAATTTTTAATTTTTCTTAATTTTTCGTGGTTAAGTTTACCGGCTATACTTCCTATCCGCGATATATTCTAGAGCCACAACTATTACCCCCAGATCTCCAAACTTTATGGACTAAGACTATGCTTGGCTAAACCCAGCACCAAAAGACAACATTAGTCTTCAAGATTACTCTCTTCGCCGAAATCAATAGCACGATTTTGTAATGTACCAAACCTTGTATATCCTCAGAATACTCCAGCCTGTACCTTCTTGATATAAACCTGATTTCTGGGTCTGGAACCTGATATCCTTGCTCTGGCAAACCTCACCTATGTATAGCCTGTACTCCCCAAATGTTCTACGTGTACTTATATGTTTTCATATGTTTTTGTTGCTACTCAATAAAAAAGTCTTTGAAACTAAAGAGAGTGAAGGCTCAGGATCCTATTGAAGCTTCCCTTGGTAGTCTGCTGTCCAAAGTCAATTGAGCGTCCCAGCCCCCCCTTCCCCACCCCCCCCAAAAAAAGAATTAGTTACAAGCCATTGTCTCTAAACCTGTCGGGGCAGCGTGGCTCCTCTTCTGCATTCATGGCCGCACATTGGATGTTTGAGCCCTCCCGCAACATCTACAGTAGCATGTAGCCACGGGCTTTGTGCTTTTGCCCATGCCCGGGCGGGCTTGAGCTTCTAATGCACGGCCAAGAATGTGGAAGAGGGGGCCGCGCAGCTACGATGTGGAGGGGGCTGTGCTCAGCAACGTGGGGGGGGGGGGGGGGGCTTCTGACAATTGAGGGAAGCCTCAATAGGATCCTAAGGCTTCCCTCTCTTCATGGTAAGTATCTATTTGAGCCCAACCTTCAGCTTGGGTTCGCTTGAACTAAACAGGAAGTAAGATTTAAACATACCCATGATGCTCAGTGTTTTGTAATACATGAAATATTGTTTTCAGCAATCTTTGAAAGCATATTTACAGCGCCAGAAAGCGGTCTAATATGGATTAACTAATAAAACTAAGGTGAGATTCTTTTGTAATTCCTACTAACTTAAAAGCCTTAGTTTAGTGTCCTTTTTCAGTGCACTGCTAAATATAAATTTGCCTTCTTAAAACAAAGTATTTGAAGTAATTCAACTTTAAGTGAATAAATATGGTTTCCCATGACCCATCACTCCTGAATATGCAAATTATCTCTTTATGCCTCTAAAAGCCATAAACACATCCAGAACCACTGGTATATAGTGAGCCTATTACACATTTTACAGAGCCACAGTAATCCAACCTGCATATCAGCCTGGCTGCGTTTCGGTTTTTGAAAGGTTTTTCAATTTTCCAAACGCAAGAATAGTAAAGTTACAATTGGAATCGTGGGAATGCATTCAAACTGGAAAAAAAGCAATCGTAGTTCTGCATTTTCCTGCATTTAGATTGAGGCCAACATAGTGAAAATTGCAACACATGAAATGCAAAACGCATTTGCCATTGCGTTTTTTTTTTTTTTTTTATGTGAAAGAGCACTACAGCTTTTTTAGACTTTCTGGTCCTCATCAATGCATGGCATGGATTGATATGGCTCTATGATATTGGGCTTGAACCAGTTCTACAGAATACTCCTACTTGAGACTCCAGAACTACTAGGGGAGTACAGTAGTCCCCGTTATTCGGAACTCAGGCAACCGGAAGTCTCGACTAACTTTCATGTTTAAAGGGATAACTGGGATGAGTGTTGGATTTTTTTTTTATTGGGGGGGGGGTCCAGGCCATAAAATACTCACCGAGCCTCCAGTGCCACCTGCTAACCTTCCAGTAGCTCCTAGCGGCTTTCCGGCATCCGTGCACAGCTCCTGGCATGCTGCATGACCTGCCACAGGTCTGGTGACACTCTGGTAGCCGTACACGGAGGATGCTGGAAAGTAGATAGGAGCCACTGGACGGTTAGAAGTGTGTGTGTGTGTGTGTGTGTGTTGACGTTTGTGCTTTTCCATGTATCTGGCATCAGGCATTCCCCTCCACTGCAGGATACTGGAGACTTTGCTGTATAAGGCCTTTTTAAAACATAAGGTGTTTGCAAGATTTCAAATGAACAGTATGGTTTCCCATGATGCATCACTCCTAAATATGAATTTGCATGAAGAAATGAAAAAAAAAAGCTTTGTGCATTACTCTTAGGTACATTTTGACACACGCACACACCTTGGAGGAGCTGTTTCACTATTTTAACAACTAACTGTAGATGGATTCCATTATTATTTTTTTCTTACCCTTGACACAGAGCTGATCACTGGACCGTTTCTTCTTATTCCCTCTACTAGATTAATTCTTTGGCTTTAGCTCACGAAGCATTACCGCATTCGGTAATGCAGAAAACAGCTGATTTTACCGATCACCTTGGCAAATTCCTATTCACTAAACCTATTACCGCACTGACAATTAAAATTGCCGACTAATGAGGTAAATTACAGACTTGTGCGGTAAACGCCTCAAGAATGTCAAATTGCAATTCGCAATATTAAAGCATTCGGTAACGTAAGTGAAAGCATTCCGTATTTATCTCTGGCTCTTACTAGCCGGTAACTTACAATCTCCATGCGGTAACGTTGACAGATGTAGCAGACAACAAATAGGGTTCTCACCCCATTTGTTCCAATATTCTGGAGGGCCGGGACAGCAGAGCAGGAGAAGGAGAAATGTATAAAGGCTTTGCTGTATCTATTTAGATGTGCATATATGTGTACTGGAATACAGAAGTTACCTTTAGGCTGGTTTCACACCAGGACGTTGCGTTTTAGGGGACATTATGGTCGCATAACGTGCCCCAAACGCAACGCCTGGTGCTCTCTAATGTGGACGTCAGAGTGAGCCGCGTTGTGCAGCTCACTCTGGCGTCCGTGATGCGCACTCTTGGACGCATGCGGCATCACGTGGTCCCGCCCGGCCAATCGCCGCACAGAGCGGCCACTCCAGGAAGTAAACACTGCACGTCACTGAGTGCAGTGAATATTAATTAGCCATGTGCTTGGCCGCTCTCCGCTCCTCCCCAACATTACAGCGCATGTGCAAGCAGTCTAACGCGGCTCTGCCGCTTATAAAGTACTGCATGCAGTACATTCGGGTATGGCGCAGCGTTACTGAGTAACGCAACGTGGGCACTGTGAACAGCCCATTGATTTTTCATTGCTGTGCGGTGGGGTGCGTTACAGGCTGCTCTAACGTGCGCCTGTAACGTCCCACTGTGAAACCAGCCTTAGTGACTGCATGCACATCTAAATTTATGCCGGGGATGCTTTGGACAGAAAAGTCCCTTACTCATGCCTACCACTTGTGGGAAGACTCAGCTTCTTGCCTGACCTGCTCCAGAACTGGTGAGACTTAAGGGGCCCATACACTCAGCTGATTTTCGGGCGATCGATTGACTAATCGATTTTGCGTCTGATTTCGATCGATTTAATTAAGGCTTATCTCTTGAGATGGCTTATCATTTTGCATTGGACCTAATGGAAATCTGATGGCAAAAAAATGCCATCAGATCGATTTTCAATAGATTTCATTCGGAAATCTATTGGAAATCTGTTCCTAGTAAAAAATGTTCCTAAACACATCAGATGATCTATCTGCTGCTAATCTAATAAGTGTATGGCCACCTTTACTGAGCAGGGCTTAGTGCAGTGCTGTCCAACTTCACAGGCATGGAGGGCCAGTTGTATTTGCTTTTAAATGATCTGCAATGCACAAGAGATTAGACTAACATGTAGCGAGTTTTCTTTGTCCTGGAATTGTATAGGGCCTGTTGCCTTGAACACAGTGCTCTGTGTGGGATTTAGGTCTTTTTTAACGAGAGCCCGAGGTGGGCTCATATAATTAAAATAAAACCCTAGGCTACCTGCTGGGCATATCAGGTAGCCGCCATCCCTGCCACTCCGTTGGCCTGCTAGGGCCCACTTTCACTTTGGAGACCTGGGTCATGATGCTGGAAGGAGAGGGATCTCTCTCTCTCCCAGCATGCAGGGAGGTGGGGAGAGGCAGGGGGTGCGGCCAGGGAGAGAGAGCTGCCCAATGGCAGCTCTGGAAAGCCTGCAGGAGCAGCTCTAGTGGGCGTTTGAGTAGGGAATCCCTCTTTTACCATTACCCTCAGAAATGGCGACAAATAGTCGCTAATTTGGGGGGGGGGGAGACAGAGTGGAAGTGGGGGGACACAGAGGCATGTCATGAGGCAGAGAACATGCCTCTGTGTCCCATCTTTCCCGTCAAGTGACGGGCAGCCTACGGGGTCATACTGCAGGAATCTCGTACTTTGAAGCTACTGGAACCGCCGGGCGGGTTAAGTAGAGCTCTAGTTAAGTGTAACGAAGCACCCTTTACACTAAATGAGCACAGCGTAAATTCACACGTTATAACAATCTCTGCTCTCATTAAACTGGGCTGCTGTAGCAGCGCAGCTTAGTGAATCAAGCCCATAATGTCTTAAAGTGGATCTGAACTCTTGCTCAGGACAGAAGGAAAACCGAGAAATACACCTTGTATGTATTTAGAGAGTTTAGCCTGTTTTCCTTCACTGTTTTCCACCTTATGTATCTGAGCAATTTTCACCTCTCATTCATTTGCCAATAACTTTTGCTACTTATTACAACAAAATGATCTATATCTTATTTCTGCCACCAATTAGGCTTTCTTTCGGTGGTGCATTATGCTAAGAATTTTTTTCTAAATGCATTTTAACGAGAATATTATGAAAAATAATGGGGAAAAAAATCATTATTTATGTTATTGGAAATTATAGCGTTAAAATAATACATGCTACCATCAATAAACCCACTTATTTTATTTGCCCATTTTGTCCCGGTTATTACACCATTTAAATTATGTCCTTATCCCAATGTAGGGCGCCAATATTTTATTTGGAAGTAAAGGTGTATTTTTTCAGTTTTGAGTCCATCACTTTTTAAAAGCTTATAATGAAAAAATAATGGTAAGAATCCACTCTTGCATATTAAAGTTCAGACCTTTAGGTAACTTTTTTTTTTTTTAAATTGAAAATTTTATTTGGGTGTTTTGGGTAGAGTGTGGGAGGTAAACAGTTAATTATAAATGTAAGTGTGGGTCTGTGTATAAAAAAAAAAAAGTATGTAGATTTAATTTTACTATTTGGCCACAAGATGGCCTCAGTAATTTTTTTTTTTTTAAGGCGGTCCTGTAAGAGTACTATGTATGCTTCCAGGAACTGAAGAGCGGTTGTGGAAATAGAATGATCGTGGCTTCTCAAAGGAGCCAGCGATCATTCTAACGGGGACTTAGATCAATAAATGGGAACTGCATCCCCATTCATTGATCTCCGGGCCAAAGGGCAGCGGCGTGTGAGCGCTTGCCATTGGCCGCGGGAGAGCAGCAGCCTTTTGGACGTAACAGCTGCGTCCAAAAGGCTTAAATGGTTTGTATCTGATAACAAGTTGTAATTTGATCTATCTCCTGTCACATGAATGCCATGGCAGAAAAGCTAATTTGAAAGCACAGGATGTTAACAATATGTCTGCTTCCATGAATCAGGAAGTAGAAATAGTGCAGAATTATTTAGGATTTGCATCAGCTGTAACAAAGAAATGTTTTTTTATTTAAAGGTTATTATGCTGTTGTGTATCTTTTAGAGCAGAGAGGACGTTCTGAGTTCAAGCCCGCTTAAAGGTGGCCATACACTGGTTGATTTGCCATCAGATTCACCAACAAATAGATCCCTCTCTGATCGAATCTGATCAGAGAGGGATCGTATGGCTGCCTTTACTGCAAACAGATCACTATGAAACCGATCACAATCTGTGGAGCTGCCGCCACCGCCAGCTATACATTACCTGCTCCGGCCGGCGCAAGTCCCCACTGTCACTGCTTCTCCTGCTGGGCTCTGGGTTCCGGCTGGCTTCACTTCTTTCTGTCCGGGGAAGTTTAAACAGTAGAGGGCGCTCTACTGTTTAAACTTCCTGTTGGGACAGGAAGTAAGTGAAGCCAGCCGGAACCCAGCGGAGAAGGAGCAGCAGGGACAAAGGGGATACGCACCGGCTGAGCAGGTAATGTATTGCCGCTAGCGTCGGTCATTCGAATGCCGCTATCGACGCACTCCCGACCCATCTGCGATCGAGCGAAATGTTCCGCATGGACCGATCGACTGGAACGATTGATATCGGATGGAAATCGATCGTTCTGTCAGCGTTTGCACAACGATATCGGCGGGAAAATCGTTAAGTGTATGGGCTCCTTTAAGCTTCCATGGCATTGTACACTATGCATATTGCCTGGCTTTCTTGCAGACCCTGTGTATCTGATAAATCTAAGCCACTTGCCCAGAATAAACAGTAAATCAGTACTCTAATAAAGCCTGACTGCACTGGCTACATACTTGTTTTGGGTGTGTGATTCAGATATTAAATGTTGCCAAAAAGAACAGCAGGCTGGTCAGGAAATTGTTGTTGTTTACAAGAAAACAAAACGTGGTAGCTTTCCTATTCCTCTCACTACATGATGGGGGCTAGGCCTAGGGAATCATTTGTTGAGATTGAAAAATATTTGATATGAATGTGGCACTGTATAGTACAAGTATTGGCAAAATATTAAGCTTCACTACTTTTTGTTTGCATGTAAAACAAATGTTCCATAGTGCTTCTGATAGAAACTGATAACAGTGTCCGTTTGCTGTGAGTCAATGGATTAGTCTAGTGGGAAGTACACATGTACCATTAGTGTGGCCTGTCAGGATCGAGCTCGATTCTTTGGGCTGCACTATGGGAATGACACACTGAATTGTCGCTCTGCTGTAGTAGGGCAATGCATGCTATGCTATGGTGGGGGAGGATGGATGATAATGCAGGACACTATGAAGCAGTGTATGCAGAACTGCGCAGGGAGCGATTCATATTTACCTGATGCAGGATCGGCTGTCAATTGAGCTTCTACCACGGAGCCTCGCTGTAATGCTGCTATCCTCCTTAGTGTCCTGATCACATGATATGACGGGATTGGGACCCGAAGGGAAGTTGTCAGTATTAGTCGATCTCTTCTTCCACCACTGAGCGGCGCTGTAATACCGACATGCTCCTTTTGGTCCTGATCACATCATATCATTACAGCGCAGCTCCCTGATAGAAGAGGAGAGACGATCCTGCAAAGGTAATGTGAATCCTATATCTTGGATTGGGTAAATATGAATCACTCCTTGCCGCTCTGCATTAGGCAGCCCGAGTAATGCGGCTGAGACAGCTCTGCTCGATTTTATCTCAATGTCATCTAAAGCGAGAATGCGAGCAGAGCAGTTGAAAGGGTTAAGGCTGGTTGCACACCAGACCCCCCCCCCACCCGGAATGTGTATGCAGGTGATGTCCGATGTCACTTGCTACTGTCACGTGACTTTGCCAGCATGCGCACCACTACTGCAACAATCTATAAAGATTGAGGTCCCATTGACTGCAGTGCATGTGTGCTGAGTGGTACTGCTCGTACCACTGCTCGGCAACGTACTGCAGCCTCTGCATCAACCCAAGCACACATTTACTTTTAAACAAGGCTAACTACCTACCACAATGTAACACATCTAGGGACATTTTACGTGCATTCTGTGCATTTACCGTGCGATGGCAACGTATGCACAAAATCGTGTTCGTCCATGCGTTGTGTAGTGTGAATGAGCCCTAAAGCATGGAAGCGTCCTTTGAATATGCATCTCGTCTCCAGGGCTCTGAAGTGCACATTTCCTTTTTCTGATTAATTGTGGATAAATGTCTTTGCTTTCATGCTCCTTTTTCTTAAAGCAAATCTGAACTGAAAATAAACGTGTTTTACAAATGGTAGCTAGAACATTAGTATCAGAACAAAGTTTTTTTTATGTTTTTGTTTTCAGTTTTAAGGATTCCTAAGCTGAAAATAAAAACATGACAAGGCCACAAATGGGGCTTCTTCAAGGCCTCCATAATCTTTGGCCGTTCAGCTTTGCCAACCCCAACTTGTAACTGGTACCCAGCATTTTAGCATTCTCTCTGCAGTTGTGTGAAGTTTACTGTAGTCCTTTTTTTTTTTTTTTTTTTTTTTGTGTGTCCTGATGCTAGACTCTTCCACCACAAGTCTCGCTGTCTGCCTGAGCACTAGATATGTTCTATTACAGCATAGGTTCTGAAAACCTGGTATGCATTCTGTAGCTCTAGGGGGTAAACGGCAGCCGAGACAAATTCATAATTGTCCAACTATAAAATCCACTCAAACCCAGAGTATTATATGATGTGCCATCATTCTTTCATATAACTGTGTTCTATGTTTAGTAGACAAAAATGTGCTCCAAACTTTGTATATAAAGTGGTAGCATTGCTGCTCGTTCAGCACAGTCCTTGCCCCACTATTGCTGTTGATACTGAATGCAAATACAGGGTAACTGGCACCCTTTCTGCCCCACTTGGACTAGATTAGTAATTAAAATTTCCATCTGCTTTCCTGGCTTGAATACTTTCTTTGTGTTTGAAGCACAGCAAGATCCTTTTTAGATATTTTCTTTTTGTGATGAAGTTGTTTTGAACCATGAAATGTGTGTCAGTAAAATGTTCACAATACTAGTCCTATCTGTATTGTTTGTGACATGTACCGTACCTTGCTTGTGAACTCATGGAATTTTTGGTCAAATTAACTGAATAGTGTTTTAATACAATGAATACAAGTTAGTAAATTTTTACACTTTTTCTGCTTTCAACCTTTTTTGTTTTTTTTGTTTTTGTTTTGGGTTTGATGCGTAGGGTAACAGAATCCAGTAAGGGGTTCAAGAGAATGTGCTTCCTCTCCTCCCAGCAGCGAACACGGTAAATCCAGCGCTGGAGACTTGGGCGCAGCAGCGCAGGAGACTTGGGCGCAGCCGGCGCCACCATAGGCCGTAATAGGAACTACGGCTATCGCAGGCACAGGGAGTAACTTCAGCGCCGTCAGAAGACGGACCTGAAGTTGCTTTTAAAACAATAATTCGGATTCCAGCGATTGCTGGAAGCCGAATTATTTCATTCCCCCACTATCCATGTCGGCCTGGAGGGGGAATAGTAATTAACACGGCCCGGACTTGTGCGGCAGCAGGATCAGCCATATACTGGCTGTGTCCTGCGCCCAAGTCTCCGGCGCCGTTCTCTCTCGTACGCCCCAGCAGGATTCTGTGTTACAAATATTCCAAAGGTCCACTTTTATCTCTTTCTTAAGTCTTCTGCAGGGATATGACTAATCAGAGTAATTGTTTTCGTTCCATGGGCAGTGCAGGTTATTTACTCTTCAATGTTCCTTGTAAAAAGCTTCAGAAAAAAAAGCCTTATTTTAAACCTGAACAAATTACCTGTGTTCATTACAAGACGTTACAATTGCATTACAGATCCCTGTAATGAGCTGTAGATTGTCAATGAGATGCAAATAATTGAGGCCCCATTTGCACTAGAGTGTTTTGCCGCGATTTCTGCAAAACTCTCAAACGCTAGCGCTTTTTAACCACTTCAGCCTACAGGGTTGAGATTTTTTTTTTTTTTTTTTTTTTTTACATCTGAGCAACTTTCACCTCCCATTCATTTGCCAATAACTTTAGCACTACTCATCATAATGAATTGATCTATATCTTGTTTTTTCCGCCACCAATTAGGCTTTCTTTGGGTGGTACACTTTGCTAAGAGCCACTTTACTGTAAATGCATTTTAACAGGAAGAATAAGAAACAAACGGAAAAAATTCATTATTTCTCAGTTTTCAGCCATTATAGTTTGAAATTAATACATGCTACCATAATTAAAACCTACTGTATTTTTCGGACTATAAGACGCACTTTTTCTCCCCCAAAAGTGGGGAGAAAAAGTAACTGCGTCTTATAGTCCAAATGTAACAATATACCTGTCCGGGCAGGCACTGTGTCAGCAGCAGCAGCAGTTATCCGGCGCCGACGGTGTTCCATTGCAGCATAGCAGCAGCAGCTGCAATTATCTTTATGCCGGTGTCCATTGTCCAGCTTGTCCCTCCGAGCGGCGGCAATGCGATCAGCTGTACAACTCCCTGGGTGGCATAGCAGCAGCCGCCACTGCAATCATCTGCAATGATTGTGTGTATCCGCGGCTTGTCCCCCGAGCGGCTCCAGCAGCAGCGTGATCCGTGATAAGTCCCCGGGAGGCATGGCAGTAGGTGCTAATAAGATAGTTTATGCATGCCCCTCTTCGGCCCTGCATCAGCCACGCGTCATTGTAATGCAGGCACAGTGGGACAGCTTCAGCCACGTTACTATCAGCGTCTGGCAGAGACCTCTGAACCTCTGCAGATGCACACAGACATCGCAGATGATTGCAGCGGCTGCTGCTATGCCACCCAGGGAGTTGTACAGCGGATTGCATTGCCGCCGCTTGGAGGGACAAGCTGGACAATGGACACCGGCATAAAGATAATTGCAACTGCTGCTGCTATGCTGCAATGGAACACCGTCGGCGCCAGATAACTGCTGCTGCAGCCTCACCTCACCAGGAACCTCATTATGATGGGTGAGCTCTCTTAATTGTAATGCATAGTGTAGCTATTAGTGTAGCTAGGTTGGAGGTGGGGGGAGGTGACAGGGGTTTGTGTAGTGTAGTGTAGTGTAGCTGGGTGGGGGGTAAATCAGGGGTTAGTGAAGTGTAGTTTAGCTGGGGGTGAGCCATAAGTTGTTAGTGTAATTGGGGCAGAAGTGGTTAGTGTAGCTGACCAGTATAACTTAGGCCCAGTGCACACCAAAACCGCTAGCAGATCCGCAATACGCTAGCGGTTTTGGGAGCTGATTTCAGAGCGATTCTAGGTATGTTTAGAGAGGTTTTCTAAACATACCTAGCGGTTTTGCATGCGTTTTTGTGTAGCAGATTACACATATTGTTACAGTAAAAGCTGTTACAGAACAGCTACTGTAACAAAAATGCCTGGCAAACCGCTCTGAACTAGCGTTTTTCAGAGCGGTTTGCGGTTTTCCTATACTTTACATTGAGGACGAAACGCTTCCGAAAACCGCAAACGCGCAGCAGGAGGCGCGTTTGCGGCTTGGCAAAAACCGCAAACCGCCGGTGTGCACCATCCCATTGCAATACATTAGACAAGCGTTTTTAGAGGCGGATGCGGCCGGCGGATCGCTCCAAAAACCGCTCGGTGTGCACTGGGCCTTAGATAGAAACATCTTAGGGGGGGATTAAAGGTCTATAGGAGACTCCTGGACCATAGATGCACCTAGATTTAGTATTTTTTTTATTTTTCCCTGGTTTTTGCCCTCTAAACCTAGGTGCGTCTTATAGTCCGGAGCATCTTATAGTCCGAAAAATATGTACTTTATTTACCAATTTGTCCCACTTATTACACCATTTAAATTATATCCCTATCACAATGTATGGCGCCGATATTTAATTTGGAAATAAAGGTGCATTTTTTCAATTTGCGTCAATCACTATTTAGAAGCCCATAATTTAATAAATCATATTGATATACTCCTTTGACATGAATATTTAAAAAGTTCAGACCCTTAGGTAACTATTTAGATACGATCGATCGATCTTGCTCCCAGGAAGAAGTATGAAGACGGGAAACTTTTTGATCTCAGAAAAGCCGCAGCGTCTGAAGAGAAGCTGTCGGCTTTTCTCCGGGGGTGTCCGATCAGTGAAAGGGATTATAATCCCTTGCATTGATGGCTGGGCTAACGGCCGGCAGCGGGAGTGCGCAGGGGGGTCCCGCAGGAGCGCGCGCACCCTAACGGAAATTTTCGTCCAGTTAGGGTGAAGTGGTTAAAAGCGCTAGTGTAATGAAACCCTATGGGCGATTTGCGCTAATCGCCGCAAATTGCCCAAAAACGCAAACGCGTCACCTGCACCATTTTCAGGCGATTTCCCGGCGATCGCATTTCAGTGCTATAGAAGCGCTAGACGCAATCGCGGCAAAATCGCCGCAGTGTTCAATGATTTTGCGGAAAAATCACTCCTGTAAAACGCCGGCAAAAATCGCTGGCATTTTGCGTTTCTAAGTGTGAATGGGGCCTCAGACTTGAATGACATTTTATTTCAAACTTTATTCATATTACAATTAAAGCTGGAATTATTTGCATCTACTTGACCATGTCCAGTGAGATAGTTGTGGAGGCTGCCATATTTTATGCCCATTGCCTGACTGCCTTGTTGATCTTTCTAGACTCTGTAGTGTCTAAATCACACTACCTAAAACAAGCATGTGGTTAGACTTTAGTCAGCGCTCCTGATCCGAATGCTTATTCTGGTCTTTGGCTTACAATATTTAAGGCATAGATTAAGAGTGGGTCCACACTAGACCCGGTTGCAGGACGGACACTGCAGTCCGGATCAGGGGAAGTACCCACCGTACTGCAAACTGATGAAAGTGCATCAGTTTTGCATCAGTTTCCGTTCAGGTTTTTCCCTGACAGAAAACGTCTCCATCATTAGGAAGGAATGGGAGGATTTTTTTGGGCCAATCCTAAAGCTCAGGCTATCCGTTTTAACATCCGTTTTTTGCCTGTGGAGCTGGAGATGCGTTTTCTCATTACTTTCACTACCCCTGCGTGTATCCGTGGTCCTGATCCGTTGCGTGAAAATGCAGCAGATCCGGACCTTCCGTTCAGGTTTTGAAAACGGATCCCCGCAAACGCAGACGGATCCGTTTTTTGCTTGGGTGAGGCTGGCTGCTATTTTCAACATTAGTATCCGGGACTCCGTTTTTCATCAGGTTTGAAAAACGCAGCCACGGATACGTTTCCGGACCTAGTGTGGACTGGCTCTAAAAGGAAATTAATATCATGTTCTAGATCCCTCTCAGTAAGTACATGGCCACTTAAATATTCTTAGTCCAAACTTTTATTTGTAAATACATTCACGTTCACCTTGGGTTTAGGGGAAGTCTACTGGCGTGTTCCCATCTCCCTCGACTCAAAAATACTTGAGGTTTGCAGTTTACATAAGACTATTATTTTTTGGTCACATCAGATAAGATGGGGTTGTATCAGCCCTATCCAGTATCAATTTTTTTTTTCCCCTGAAGGCAAAAATAAAGTAAAACTTCTATTAGATACTTGGATACTTGCCTCTATACTTCAGTAATTCTGGGAGTTGTAGTTACCTTTCTTTGTTAGTTGCATATGATTACATCGGATTCCCCAGTTTACAAGCCAAATTCTGTTAGAGGATACCCGTAGTGACGTGTAACATGAGATAGACATATGTATGTACAGTGCCTAGCACACAAATAACTAAGCTGTGTTCCTTGTTTTCTTGAGTGCAAGATACAAGGCATGCAGACAAAAGAAGCAAGCTGTCAGTTTTGTAAATGCAAGCGTACAAATGCCGACAATGGGAACTGCCCATAGAATAATCTGGGCTTTCCATATGATTGGGATTCCTGCATTGCAGAAAAATGTACACAAAGAGGGCAAGTGTGATCCCTGCCTAATTACCTGTCCTTGTATGTAGCTCAGGTGGTCTGCCTTCACTGCCTGCATGTTTATTGAACAAAACTACAGAACTTGAGTAACAACCAGGCAAGCAACTTTTTTTTTGGAAAGGGTTAACAATGGTTGGCTCCATATTTCTCTTATTACACAATATCACAATTGCAGCATTTGTAACTTTTCATTATTGCAGATTTGGGAATTGTAGGTTGTGTATGGTGTTCAGACTGGGTTATGTCTGAGTGGAAGGCCGTGGTGTTTTCTGGGCAAGGCACACATTTACACACTACACTTTACACTACATGTGTGTATGTATATATATATATATATATATATATATATATATATATATATATATATATATATATATATATATATATATATATATATATATATATATATATATATATATATATATATATATATATATATATATATATATATATATATATATAAAATTTGATTGAAATGACTGATACCATATACTTTTCTCTTTTTCAGCTTCCAATTAAAGCCGGGCAGCAGAATACACACACCAAAGTCAGCATGGAGCACAACAAAGAGTGTCTCATAAACATTTCAAAGTACAAATTCTCACTGGTTATAAGTGGGTTAACACACATCTTAAAAAATGTAAACAACATGGTAAGTTGTTTTTTTTTTTTTTTTTTTTTTTTTTTTTTTTTTTTTTTTTTCTTTCTTCTTCCGTTAAATACTTAAAAATGTGTAGTTGTACTCGAACAGGAATTATGATAATGTGAACATTCTCGGTTTTCAGTTTACCTGGTGACACCTGTATGTCCTGCTTGTTTTAACCAGAAAGAATGCATGTGGGTTGCGTTGATATGCATCAACACGTTTTTTTTTTTTTCTTTTTAAAAAGCTCTAATTCAAAATAATTCAAATCGACTTCACTGGGAGACTGTGCAAATAAACTTTTATAAAACAATTGTATGTGTAGTACTAATGGTAAATACAACTCGTTTTGGTAAAATAAATGGGAAAATTGAATGTTATAATAGTACCATGTATGGGCTCCATTAGGCAGGATTCACAGCGGTCTGTTGCATAACACACGTGTAAAAATGTGTGTAAACTGCAAAGGAGATTGGTCGTACATTTTAATACAAAGCCTGCATGCAGTGAGTTAGAATAATACAATCTGATACAGCGCAGTACTGTGAACAGCCCCATAGAATTGTATGTGCAGTGAGTCAGCACGCAGAATTATTCTGCAATGCAACTGACCACTGTGAACTAGGCTTTATCCTTTTGTCAGCAGTGTATCCTCAAGCCTGGTACACACATCCAGTTTTGATTGGCCAATGACTGACTATGAAAAGAATATGCAGGTAATCTCTCAAACTACATAGAAGTTGTAAAATTGGCCATTAGTTGGCTAATCAAAATTGTACTCATGCTTAGTCAAACAGAAGTATTTTAAGTTCTGTTTACTTTGCAGGGCAGCTGTGGCTTAATTCAAATGCTGCTTGACTTCATTTGCATAGATAAAAGCACTGTTTTTTTAACCCTAGCTATGAGAAATGAAAATAATACCGAATCTTAGACAGGTTAGTAGGCTAGTTACCATATGTGCCCATGTTTATCTCCTGATTAGGTTGGGTTCACACATAAAATGTGTGCAGTTCTTTTCCAGTTGTGTCAGTTTATCAGTTTAATCTTGTATTAATTTTCTACGGCTAGGTTCACACATACGCTGGGTACAGTTCTGTTCCAGTCCTGCCCTGTTAGTTTTCATCAGTCTTGTATCAGTTTTCTGTGCGTGTATTCACATATACAATGTGTACCGTTCCGTTATGTCAATTAAAACTGATGCAAACCGATAGGACTGGAATGATGCTGGGGTATGCATTGTTTTAAGGTACCAGTTACCTAGTGATGCACTCAACCTTAGTGATTAGGTTGAACACAGTGAGAGAGCTCACTGCAGTAGACTCAATTCACTGAATGTACTGCAGTCAATGCACATAACGCAGAGATAGACACATTTATTTCTTTGCCTCTGCTGACTCAGCACAGACCTTCCATTGAAGGTGCTGGAGAGGTGTCTGCTGCATAGACTCTATGAGAAATCAAATACTAATGTACCTTGCATCTCTTGTGGATAAGCCTTGCATGTATTGCAGTTGCTCAGACTATCGAGGGGTTTGACCACACCAGTATCATCAATAGTAATAACAAGAATTGTTGGTATGCCAAGAAGGTTTATAATAATGCAGCACGGTGGTGTAGTGGTTAGCACTCTCGCCTTGCAGCGCTGGGTACCCTGTTCGAATCCCAGCCAGGTCAACATCTGCAAGGAGTTTGTATGTTCTCCCCGTGTCTGTGTGGGTTTCCTCCCACATCCCAAAAACATACAGATAAGTTAATAGGCTTTCCCCTAAATTGGCCCACACTATGATGCATGTAACACACGATACATACATACACATATGACTATGGTAGGGGCTTGATTGTGAGCCCCTCTGAGGGATAGATAGTGACAAGACCATATAATCTGTACAGCGCTGCGTAATATGTCAGCGCTATATACTTAAATAATCATTTGGAATGACAGTGTTCCTTTTATAAAGGTAAACTATGTTCTGTACTAAGTGCTGCCTCCATTATGCCTCTCTATGTGCATATAGCTTCTTGGCGGCTAACTTTGTACAACACATGGTTTGCTCTGATTGTTATGCCTTAATAAAGGAAAGCTTGATGGTCCTGTAAAGTTGGATTCTTGTAGCATTTATAATTATTTCAAGTCTTCTTGAGGTGCTGACACAATTCTTGTTGCATAGACTTCTCATTAGGTTCGGTATCCAACACTTCTTTTGACATTGTGCTATACCTATAGTTACGTCAGAATACAATCCTTCATAAATCTTTTGCAAAAATGCCAGTTTTCAGTTTGTGACATCCTCTTTATTAATTTTATTTTTGTTAGTCATTGAGGAGAGGAATTTCCCTCTTTACTTGGTCTTTTCCACTAGACAGGAATTTGAACAGTAATTACTTCATCGCTGATCTGTCAGCTTATATGTTGTAAGGCTTGTCAAGTCTTGGGAGGTGGAAAGGAGGATCCCTATTCCAGTCAGCAGCCCTGCTGAATGTTAATCTGTTAGATTGTGAAAAGTGGCATTTCTGAGCAGACAATATTGTACTTTAGTGATGCCCTCGAGCATTGTCCTCCACCAGCACTTCACCCGCAGGAAAACTCCTGGTCATGCACAGTGGAATGCCCACCAGCCGCCTCCCACCCCCTATAGTAACAGACGCATTGCTAGCCTACAGTATAGCGACTAGTCTGTACAGACCTCTGCCCCGAACTACTGTCCAAGAGGTCCTGTCGGGCAACAGTAATCTTTAGTGTGTGTACACTGATTTCACTTGCATTTTACATTCTTGTCTTAAATGTTATGCCTATGACATCAACTGCATCCTGAACAGTTAATTTTTCTTCCAGAGGATATTTGGAGAAGCTGCTGAAAAAAATTTGTACTTGTCTCAGCTGATTATATTGGATACACTGGAAAAATGTCTTGCAGGGGTGAGCATTGATTTTACTTTTGTCAGATGTGTACATTTTTGTTTTGTATTTGAATGTGTGGTTTTGCATGCTGGTAATAGACCACACATTATGATAATACTATTGATCTTATGTAGCACACCTGCTTCCTTCACTGGTTTGAATATTCCTATGTTCTGGTGGCAAAAAGAATCCTCTGCTGTCAGTAGGAGTTCGTTGGCTATGTACCTACTGTAAAGTAGGTATGTAGCTTATTTTATGGCATTATCTGCTATTTAATTTTGGTACTTTATTTTATAAAATAAAACACAGAATTAAAACGGACCTAAAGATGTTTTTTAACAAAAAGTTTCATTTACCTGTGGTTTCTAACACCCCCCAGCAGCGATCCTGTCCCGCGCCGGTTGTCAACGATCCTCACATTTTTACACACATTTTTCTTCTCTTGAAATGCATGTGATTGCTTTGTGGGAAGATTAAATGAGTATAGGTGGCCCCAGTATTGACAGCCTCCTTTTCAGCAATCTGCCGAGTTAGATCCTGGTGTTGTAGGTGCCTCTCCATAGAATAGAATGAATTGCTTGGCAAAGATCAGAGCTGCCCATCTACAAAGACTGGGAGTAAAATGTCAACTATAGCAATCATGGAAGAGCATTTTGAGGGAGGTATGCATATAGCTTTAGCACTAACGGCATCCTATAACTGCATAGACATGTATTGCAGTCAGCTACAAATGTCTGCTACACCATG
The DNA here is from genome assembly GCF_040937935.1 of Hyperolius riggenbachi. Lineage (NCBI taxonomy): Eukaryota > Metazoa > Chordata > Amphibia > Anura > Hyperoliidae > Hyperolius > Hyperolius riggenbachi. The sequence continues at coordinate 249,600,563 of NC_090647.1, read as the reverse complement.
CATGTGTTTTGTTAGCTGCCCAGCCGCATGCTAAATAGCAGATATTGGGATCTATATTCAGTAAAGCAATCTAATACTATACAGTCTTGCCAATTGTTTGTTGTCTTGAAATCCTACAGGATAAACTGCCAGCAAGGAGGCTCTGCAGAATCCCTTCGAGTCTCGGACAGCTGTTAAGTGGTAGGAAATTGGTGGTAGAGTCCGTAGCTAATTCTGAGGCTCAGCAGAGTCTTATGTGACTGCAGCCAGCTGTAGTGTAGTGCCTTCCTTCTTGACAGGCACACGGTCACTCTCTACAGTTTCACTGTAGATACAGTAAAGATGCCCACAAGCATTGAAATGTGGTCACTAACCTGGCCATCAATTGAATGCCTGTAGATGCAATCAGTCTCTTGTGCTCAGTCTTTCTTGTGGGGAAAGGGAAGGTTATATTGGGATAACTACTACTGTTATACCTTTAAGATATCCCTTAAGATAAGGGTTCACTAGAGATGTCCTGTTCTCTTCCATGTGATATCACGTTGGATTGAGAATACCTTGCATGTCCACTTGTCATCTAAAAGGACAAGTATCGCCTAAAATTGTCAAATGTAAAATGCAAGTATACAAATACATGTAATACCTACATTTCACTAAGTTCCTGTGTGTCTGTCACTTACAGTAGGTAGTAAAAATCTGACAGGTTTTGGATTACTCAATGTCCTCATGGGGACTTCTCGGGGTTCTCTTTAACTGAAGGCAGTTTCTCTGTCCAGCTGCCAAAATAATGTGCAAAAGAGAAGGTCAGCTGGCTGCCATACTTGTATAGATCCTTTCCGTTAATGCATATCTAAAGAATACAAATACTGAGCATATCCTTTATCCCCAGTAAGAATGTGAACTTGTCCAAAATCTCATTTTTTTTCTACCTGCTTTAACCACTTGCCGACCGCACGCTTATACCGTGCGTCGGCAAAGTGGCAGCTGCAGGACCAGCGACGCAGTACTGCGTCGCCAGCTGCAGGCTAATTAATCAGGAAGCAGCCGCTCGCGCGAGCGGCTGCTTCCTGTCAATTCACGGCGGGGGGCTCCGTGAATAGCCTGCGGGCCGCCGATGGCGGCTCGCAGGCTAAATGTAAACACAAGCGGAAATAATCCGCTTTGTTTACATTTGTACGGCGCTGCTGCGCAGCAGCGCCGTAAAGCAGATCGGCGATCCCCGGCCAATCAGCGGCCGGGGATCGCCTCCATGTGACAGGGGACGTCCTGTCACTGGCTGCACAGGACGGATAGCGTCCTGTGCAGCCTCGATCGCCGGGGGGGCAGCAGGTAGGAGAGGGAGGGGGGAATTTCGCCGCGGAGGGGGGCTTTGAGGTGCCCCCCCCCCGCAACACCCAGCAGGCAGAAGAGATCAGACCCCCCCAGCACATCATCCCCATAGGGGATCTGATCTCTCTGCCTGCTACCTGATCTGTGCTGGGGGCTGCAGAGCCCACCCAGCACAGATCAGTAAAAACAGCGCTGGTCCTTAAGGGGGGGTAAAGGGTGGGTCATCAAGTGGTTAAGTGACCGCAACATTATAAAAAAATTATAGTGCATTTTATTCTTGGGGAAATGTATGTCTTACATGCATTTGTATACAGGTAGACATCGGTTAACGAACGAGATGGGGACTGTAGGTTCGTTCTTAACCTGAATCTGTTCTTAAGTCGGGACGCTGTGCCTTTTCTGTCTTTTGCGCCTCCAGTGTCCACCTGTGGCTCATCTTTGGCCCTGTGTCTCCCTTATTTGTCTCCCATGTGCCTCCTTTATCCTCTGTCTCCTCCTTGGTCACCTCTGTCACCTTTGCCCCCATTCTTTAAGCAGAGTAGGCGCAGCGGAAGCCAGATAGGGGACATCTTACCTGTTCCATGGTGGTGTAAAGTCCCATCGTGCTTCCCGGAAGCTGCGCGGCCCATCTCTCTCTCCGTTCACTGTGCCCCGGCGACTTCTCATGCGTCGCATAATGACGCATCAGGAGGAGCCGCCACTGACGTCATCGTGGCGGGTCAGCGGGCGTTCGCAAACCGGGGACTACCTGTATGTGCAATTTTTTCACGATAGTGGAGTCTTAATTCTGTACATAGCTTTCATCTCTGGTGAGATATTTAGGCAATAGGGAATAACCAGTAGCCAATAAGGAAGGATGGGATGAGGTGCATTAGGGATATAAAGGTTTAAAAAACATTTAATGTAGATAGTCATACTTTGGATGAGGATTGGGCTTTCACTATAATTATTGGACGCTAAAGTCGCGTTTCACGTATCTTACCTGTTTTCTCAGGTCACTTTATAAAGTATCTAAAAACAAACAATAGAAAATGCTCACAGTCCAGTGTTCATGCTCTAAGACTGACAAACCAATCCCTCTAAACATTGTGCTAAATAGCAATCACCGTGAAATTGAAATCAGCGTGTCCCTAATTATTACCTAAACCACAAGTGCAATAGTATCATTAAAGTGAACCTCCGGACTAAAAATCTACTCGGCAGAACTGAAAAGGCTTGGTGTTTAACAGTTTCACAGCATAAGAACTTAGTTTTTCTTACCAAAGCATCATTCTTAGCTGCATTTTTAGCAAAGCTCCGCTCATCAAAGAAAACTGCCCGAGCTTTTTTTTCCCTGATGCTCTGCAAAGCATGATGGGATTTCCTATGTTGTTGTTCACGTTGCCTAGCAACTGGGAGGGGTGATCAGCACACTGGACAGTTGGAACTGTGTCTCATGCTCCGTCACCTCCTTTCAACCAAAAAGATGGCTGCCCTCATGAAATCAATCATTTGCCTGTTCTAATGTAACTTAATGACAGTATGTTTGTTTGGGCTAAAGTTCCTCTTTAACCTCCCTAGCGTTAAGCACGACACAGTGTCGGGCTAACCGCCGCAGGGGATCGCATGGCCCCGAGAGGATTTTTTTAAAATAAAATTTATGCAATAGTCTTCAGCTAGCCCTTGGCTAGCTACCTGTGCCCCCCAAGTGCCTCTGCTCTCCCCCCGATCCCCGCCGCAATAATACCCCCAGGGATCCCGCGATGGCGCAGCCTCCCGATCAGCTCCAGGCTTCGCTATGGGGAGGATCGGGACTGCGCATGACGTAATGTCCGATGCTAAATGCTGAAGCTAAATGGGAAGCTGCGGCTCTCGTGGAAGTGCGGCTGGGTAAGTATAAGCGGCGGTGATCGGGGGGGATCAGATAGGTGCCGGGGGACTTGGGGGCCACAGGTAGCTAGCCTAGTGCTAGCTACAACATGTACAACAAGTTTTATTCTAAAAATCCCTCCCGTGGACGCAGCCTCATAAACTGTGTGCCGCCAGGAAGGTTAAGGTAAAATTCTTAGGCAATCACATACTTTGCAATAAATACCCATATATTCTCGAGTATAAGCTGACCCAAGTATAAGCCGAACCCCCAACTTTTACTTTAAAAAAATTGACAAAAATGATTGACGCGAGTATAAACCGGGGGAGGAAATGCAGTGTACCCCCGCATCCCCTACCCCACCACCACCAGAGTGAAATAGGCATGTGTTGGGGATGACTGTACCACTTTTATAAAATAAGGAAACAAAGAAACCGTAATAGTTAAGTAAAACCCTCCCCCCAGCGCAGAGCATTGTGATGTATTTATAATGCCGGTCCACACTGCCAATAGCAGAAGTCACTTCGCAGACTGCCATCAGACCGGTAAGATTTGCAGCTCTGAAGTTTCAGAAGTCCTCCCTCGAGTGTGGCCGTCAGGATCTCGTCTTGCAGTGTCTATATTGATTCAGGCATCCAGTGCACCGCCAGACCTGAATGTATTGCAGCTTTGAAGTGTCCAAAGTGTGCTCTTTTGTTTTTTTTCCATACACCAATTTCTGATGACTCAAGTATAAGCCGAGACCCCACTTTTGGGCTCAAAAACTCAGCTTATACTCGAGTATATACGGTAGGTAACTGCAGGGCAGTTTCTAGGCTAAAATGCACCCAGGACGAGGGTGTAAAAATTGCGCCCCCCCCGCGGAGCCAGGTATAGGTGCCCGCAGTATAGGTTAGCCAGGTCCAGTTGCACTCAGTATAGGTAGCCAGCTATAGGTCCCCCTGGTATAGGTAGCCACGCATAGGTGCCCCAGTATTGGTTAGCCAGGTAGGTGCCTCCAGTATAGGTAGCCAGTATAGTTGACCCCAGCATAGGTTAGATAGGTAGGTGCCCCCAGTATAGGTTAGATGGGTAGGTGCCCCCAGTATAGGTTAGATGGGTAGGTGCCCCCAGTATAGGTTAGATGGGTAGGTGCCCCCAGTATAGGTGAGATGGGTAGGTGCCCCAGTATAGGTTAGATGAGTAGGTGCCCCCAGTATAGGTTAGATGAGTAGGTGCCCCCAGTATACGCTAGATAGGTAGAAGCCCCAGGAATAGGTTAGATAGGTATCTGCCCCCAGTGTAGGTTACATAGGTAAGTGCCCCAGTATAAGCTAGGTAGGTGCCCCCAGTACAGGTTAGATAGGTAGGTGCCCCCAGTAAAGCTTAGATAGGTAGAAGCCCCCAGTACAGGTTAGATAGATAGGTGCCCTCAGTATAGGTTACATAGGTAGGTGCCCACAGTATAAGCTAGATAGGTAGCTGCCCCAGTATAGATTATATAGGTAGGTACTCCCAATATAGGTTAGATAGATAGGTAGGTGTCCCCCACCCCCACATAATGGAGGTCTTGGGTGCTAGTTACAATACCACCCCAGACCCCCCACTCAGTGCCGGTTTGCACTGACAGGCCAACAAACCTCCCTTAGTTAGTAAGCACCCCACCCCTAGTGGCACATGCAAGTCCTCCCAAACCCCCTCAGCCAGAGAGAACCCCTCCCAAGTAATTGTGTCACAGCCACTCAAAAACCCCCCAAATGGCCCATAGAGGTCCTCCAGATTTATATGATCTAATTCACTGAAAAACCAGCATGACTGACATAATTTATGAAATGAAATAGAAAATACATGCAGCTCACAATGAAACAAAAGTTTTGTGTGCAATACTAGACAATACACTACACACAGCATTACTTTAGGTAAGATGTCCATCCATTATTGTGTACAGTACAGCATTGTTTGTGTGAGACACATGCATCCCTGCCTTGGCTGTCAGGGCTCTGCATAATGTCACACACAGTAAGCAGAGGAATTCTGTGCCATCTGCTCCTGGCTACAGAGGTCATATACCTCCGGAGCAGACGACACAGTCTCACAGGAATTACACTGGAGATCTATACCTGGCTGGCTGGCTTGAAAACAAAAATAATGCGGGCATCCTGGACAGAGCAGAACGCAGCTTTTTGTCCTGTTGCTGCTTCTGTCTGGTCTTCTTAATGGAGACAGAGGGGCGGGCTCGGTGGGCTGGCTGCCTTACTCTCATTGGCTGGAGAAAGGCACCAGCTGAAAAATGAGTTACTGATTGGAGGGCGGGAGGGAAGGGAGAAAAAAAACCCCTTATGCTTCTCACACAGTGCAGCCGCCGGGGACCTGGCTGCTTATATCTGTTGTGCACATGTGTGCACAGAAAATAGTGTAAACACTGAGCGGCTCCCTAGCATTGTCCTCCATCCTGCGCCCACCTTCCTTCACCTGCTGGCCTGCGCTCAGTGCAGTCGCACGGCCCGCACGGTGGTAGAAACGGCCCTGGGTAACTGTAGTAGTTGGGATAAATTTCTTTAACAAAACATCAGTTATATTAAATAATTAGATTGTGAATTGAATATACAAATAGAGACCAGTAGGACTATAAAGAAGAATCAATGAGGCCTCAGTAGTTAATGGCATGAAATAAATACATAATTGGATAAATAATATGCATCAATTTGATATAACTGAAGTAGTTGTCAATTTAGCTGCTCTAAATATAGATTGAGAGGAGATGGGGATGTTGCCCTTCTCTATGCTCCAAGGCCAATAAGAGGATAGAGCTGCAACACCTGGTAAATCTGACATGTACTGCTCCTGTTTTGAGTGGGAGAAGCACATTAAAATGAACCTGTGTCCAGCTATTTAAGAGGAGTGATGCAGGCCTGAGTCATAAATGTGCCTATCCCTTCCGCCCTAAACAAGCTTCTCCCATATTGTTTACTTTTTGCCGCTGCCCACTGATCTTGTCACCAATATCACGTGACTACAGACTGTGACAGTGAGCCAAGGGGAAGAGCAGTGAGAGAGGAAGTGGCGGGCACAATATATGACTCGGGCTGTAGTCTCACTTCATAAAATGTTGAATATAGGTTTGAGGTTATCAGACCTTAGTTTTGTTTTATTGTAAAAGGACAAAGAGCTTGGTTTGAAGATCAGGAGTGCAGGCAAGGTTCTTTGGTGTAAGTTATAATAAACAGCAACTCTACCTTTTCATATCCTTTCTAGGCACTAAATCAGTAATACAAAATATTTGCATTATCATGGGCTAATTTTAAAATTCTCAGGTGCCATGATAGTTAAAGGCAGTGCATTGGCAGCAGTAATCTTCCTCACATGGACAAACCAAGCTGTAAAATCAAGATATTGTGATAGCAATGTGTTAGTGCTCCACTTTACAACTGTTATCCGTAACAGAATGCATGGTAAAAACCTGTTTAAATGGATTAAGCTGTGGTTAAATAGTTGAGGAATAAAGCAAATTAAATTTTTCCCGGGGTCCTTAAACATTTGGAAGAATTACATGAGCAGAAGTAGGAAAAGCATAGTGAGCAAGCTCAGTGGAAGTTCGTTCTAGGTTGTTAAACTTGAAAAACCTGCAAAATCCATCTCTGCTTTCTGACAATGATAAGATCAGCTGTTAGAAATGTAGAGAGAGAGGAAAAAAATAAGAATCCCCTGCCATTTTGTCTTTTGCACGATAAGTTATACATTTTAAAGGAACTAGTTTTTTCTTTTAAAAGTACACAATGAGGATTTTAATAGTTAAACAGGACACAGACATGTTCCCTTCTTAGTGACATGCCACTGTGCCTCCTTAGCATCACCCTCTGCTCCCCCTTATCTCCGCTTCCCCCCTCCCCCCCCTGTAAAATCCTCTTACAGCGTGCAGCCAGCCTAAGAGGGCAGGGACTTCCTTTGCAGGAAAGGCACTCCTGCAAAATGCCTCTTTCCCGCCTCTCAACCCCTCCCTGCCTCTCAACCCCTCCCACCAGATCTCCGCCCTTTCCCCTCCTCTGCTCTTGTATGAGAAGCACAGAGCCGGGTCTGCAGCTTTGTGACCCTGGGGTATCGGTTATTTTTTTTCTTAAACTTGGCTATAAAAGCATACAGGAGCAACGTTTATCAATGCTGCCTGATACGGCTAGCCCCCCAAATCCGTTAGCATGTTTTTTTTGTTTTTGTTTTTTTTTGTATCATTTTTTTCAGGTAATCAGATGTCTTGGGTTTGCTTTAAATAAAACCTAACTGTGACATAAAATGGTTACAATATGCAGAAGAGTGCACACCTACACAGACAATAGTGTTCATGCAGGTTTGCAGTGCAGGCCATGTTCCCTAAGGGCCATTGTACACTTAATGCGTAGGTATGTGTTAGTATACATTGGTATGCGGTTTTCCATAGTAGTGCTTTGTGAAAAAGATTTCAGTTAAACCACGTGTAGTGGAACTGTGACATGGGAAAACCATAGGCATTAAGGTGGCCACACACCATACAATTTTCCTGCAATCTGGCTGTACAATCATCCCCCAAGTGCTGAAATACTACATGAATGTTGGTAAGATTGTATACAAATTGTAGTCAGATTGCATGAAAATTGTATGGTGTGTGTGGCCACCTATTACTTTGAAAATCAGTTGTCTTTCAGTTATAATTGAGAGCAACTGATTAAGGCCCTATTCACATTGGCGCTCTTTTTCCGGATAGGAACCAGAACGTATACTGTACAAATGGAACAGATGTGAGTAGATCCAATGTTAACCTATGGATCCATTCACATGCGTCCGTTGGTACGGATACATTCCGTACGTTCCGGTCCACGGATCTAAAAAATGCTGCAGGCCCTAATTTTCCAGACCGTTCTGCCTAGTGGAACGGATCCAGACAAAAAATACTGCAGCATTGGAGCAATGGGAAACGGAAAGTTTCTTCACACTAGTGATGAAACGGACTGTTCCACAGGGGATGGGGGCATGGGCCGACGTGAATCTAGCGTCGGGAGGGTGCAGCAGCCGGGTGGGTGAGGGAGGGTTTATACATACCTTATTTTCAGTAGTAGCCGGCGGTAGAGACTTCCGTCATCTTCCGCCATCTTCCGCGTCATGTAGTCGCATGACGCGCTGTGTAGTCACAGCGGAAGAAGAGGAAGCCTCTACCGCCGGCTACTACTGATAAGGTATCTATTTGCTGAGTGAAAATGGATCCGATCATTGATCAGATCCGTTTTCACTATGTGAACCTGGCCACGGACTGAGCCATCAGGATCCAGTGAAGCGGAGGCCGGATCCGCTCACTGGATCTTTTTGGCTCAGAACGCTAATGTAATTTGGGCCTTAGTGTTAAAGGGGCCTAACTGTGTAGACCATGCATATACCTATATGTTTTATAAAAGACAAACGTTAAGAAAAAACACAGTAGCACAGTAGTAGGAGCTTTACTTGCCTCTCTGTGGATAGATTGTTAGAGGGGTGATTTTTTGCCACGCTGCAATATAATTGAGCAGAAACTAGAGCAGTATAACGGTGGTGATTGTACCTGTATTTCCAGTAGCTAGAAGTGTGAACAGGGGGTTAGTTTGCACCTAACACACCACAGTAAGGATTTTTGCAAGTAGGCATTTCCAACATTTAGCTGAAATTGTAGTTGCCTTTCAACCTGGCACATAGGAATTTCTTCTATAGCAATCAAAGTGCATGGACAGCCAAGGAGAGCAGTGAACAGTTTGAGATGTCTACCCTGGTTATTTGTGTGTTTAGTAGTTGAGTCTCTACAGAGTTTCCTACAGAACCTTGAAGTTCTAAGTTTCGGGATGTTATTAAAATAACTATTGGATTTCAGTCTGGCCACTCTGGAAGCTGTACTGTTCTTAATATTCGACTGGAAGTAAATGTTAATTATGTGTACCTTCTCATTTCAGCAACCAAAAGACTGTATGCGTTTGGATGAAACAATGCTAGTCAAACAGCTGCTACCAGAGATCTGCCATTTTATTCACACGCATCGGGAAGGCAACCAGCATGCAGCAGAGCTTCGGATTTCTGCATCAGGAGTCCTATTTTCATTAAGCTGCAATAATTTCAATGCAGTTTTCAGTCGTATTTCTACGAGGTGAGAAACCGTGCGTTATAGAATCGCATAGAGAGCAAGGATAACAATGTAGCAGCATGCCCATTTCAGTTCACATCAAGATTATTATGGCTGCTTAACACGAACAGCTGGGAAATAATTTTCTTGAACAAATATCATTTGGACAGGTTACAGGAGTGGTAAACCATTGCGTGTATGCAGCTTTTGACAAGTTTTTTTATTTATTTTTTTACTGGCTAATTAAAGCCCAACCAAACCTGAATTTGATAAAGGCAGATTCAGTTAGCAGTCAGGGTGAGTACAAATGGTGTATCGTTGCAAGGCAGTAGATCAGATGCAAGTTTCATGGCCATATGTGTATGGCAAACTTAACTATATGTAGATCCTCTCCTCCCTGGATTTAGCCAAGTAGGCAAAAATGTAGACACGAAGAACAAGAATTGCAAGACTACATTTGCCCTGCATCCTTGACAGCAGCAGGAAACCTCTGCAAAGACTCAATTATGCAGTTCATAGAAAAAAGGCGGTGAACATGAACCCCAATAAGCAGGTATTAAAGCGGACCTGAACTCGGAACATCCTGTCTGCTCTAAAAGATATGCAACAGCATAATAACCTTTAAGGGCTCTTTCACAGTGCGACGTTAAAGTTGCACGTTATAAAATACTTTAACGCAGAGTAACACATAGCAATGCAAAGTCTGTGCGACATTCACAGTGCACACGTTGAGTTAGAGTTTAACGTGTAGCGTTATTAATTAAAAAGTGCTGCATGCTGTGCGTTTAGCAATTTATCTGCTGCGTTATGTAACGCATGCGCCGAAAACGGCGCGTGCGTTACATTTACAAAAAACATTACTGAGCATGTGCAACACATGCTCAGTAATGTTTTTTGTAAATGTAACGCATGCGCCGTTTTCGTTCCATCAGTATGCGACGAAAACGGTGCACCAAGAGACACAAAACGCAGTGCAACATAACGTCCAATTTCATAACTTACATGCGCTGCGTAAGGGGCACGTTGTGCGACTTTAACGTCGCATCAAACGCAACGTCCCACTGTGAAAGAGGCATAATAAAAAAACATTTCTTTGTTATAGATGATACAAATCCTTTAATAAATATGCATTGACTACATCTTGCTTTCATGAAAACAGACATATTGTTAACATCCTGTGTTAAAGGATACCACAACTGACATGTGGCACAATGAGATAGACATGGGTATGTACAGTTCCTAGCACACAAATAACTATGCTGTGTTCCTTTTTTTCCTTTCTCTGCCTGAAAGAGGTAAATATCAGGTATGTAAGTGGCTGACTCAGTCCTGACTCAGACAGGAAGTGACTACAGTGTGACCCTCACTGATAAGAATTTCCCCCTTTTTTTATCTCTTTCTTGCTCTCAGAAGCCATTTTCTTCTAGGAAAGTGTTTTATAGTTGGAATTTCTTATCAGTGAAGGTCACACTGTAGTCACTTCCTGTCTGAGTCAGGACTGAGTCAGCCACTTACATACCTGATATTTACCTCTTTCAGGCAGAGAAAGAAAAAAAGGAACACTGCATAGTTATTTGTGTGCTAGGCACTGTACATACCCATGTCTATCTCATTATGCCACATGTCAGTTGTGGTATCCTTTAACCAAATAACTCACTGCTATGACAGTGAGCTGAGGGATCAAATTACAACTTGTGCTTTGTCACAGATGAGGGGGAATTAGAGAGTCTTAAACCCCCTAGATACATACAGGGTGCATTTCTATATGTTTTCCTTCTGTCCTGTGCAAGAGTTCAGGTCCACTTTAAGTCTTCAATGGATAAGGTGCTAGCTACTCAATAGTTTTTTTTTGTTTTGTTTTTTTAGTTCAGTTCTAAATGTATTACTTATAATTTGCACTAATAAACATGATTGTTTTTGAGGACTTGCCATGTTCATATATTTTTTTTTTGGTGGAGTTGGTATGTAGCTTTAAAGGCTTAAACATTTTCAGTTAACTATGTGCTGTGTGGACAACTCCCTGCCTTTGCTGTCCTTCGCTTCAGATTTCTTTTAAAGAGACACTGAAGCGAAAAAAATATATATGATATAATGAATTGGTTGTGTACTATAAATAATTACTAGAAGATTAGCAGCAAAGAAAATATTCTGATATTTTTATTTTCAGGTATTTAGTGTTTTCTCTAATATTGCATCAATCTATAATATGTGCAGATTACACAACACTCAGCATTCAAAATGATTCTTTCAGAGGAGTCTATGAACTAATGACCTCTCCTCTGGCAGAGAAAAAGTAAACAGTTCAATTACAGTTGAGATAATAAAAGTCAGAAAACAGCCCTCTCCACGACTTTGAAAGTTGTAGTGCTTAATGGCTTGTTTGCATAGAGATAACAACTGGAGTTTCTGAACTCTTCCTGTACTGGAAACAATTAGACTGATGTATCTGATCTTAATGTTTTATTTCTTAGCTGTACTACACATACAAATCATAATATCATAATTTTTTTTTCGCTTCAGTGTCTCTTTAAGTCTAAGTACCATGCTTGCATTATGTTTGGCAGTACTAAATTGTTTTATATTGAAAATTAAAATATTTATGCTCCTTGAAAATGGAATAATGATATTTGAAAGAAGTAATCTGAAAACAGTTTGACACAATGAGAAATTCACAGAAGGATGATTTTGTAATTGCATCCAGTTTTCAGATTGCTTCTGAAGGGCAGGTTGACTTTTCAAACTTTCATCTTTTCAGTGGCAGATCACTCCCTGCTTAATATGCAGCGAGATGCATGCTACCTGGCTGCTCAGGAAGGCTTGCTTTAAATTGGCTGATTAACAGTGTATTTATAAGGAATTTGACTTTACTTTGGGGAAAAAAATCTTGGTACCTCTCAGCTGAAGGGAGAGTCACATGAGCAGCCACCAGAAACGTTGATGGGCAGCATTTTTAAGTTAGAGAGCGACTGACTAGTCCATTTCCGATATTACATGGTGGTACTAAGCCACAAATATCTGAGCATGTGCTTTTGATACATAGTGTATATACCTGAAGATAAACTCCCTTGTGGATACCAGACCACACAAACACACACTTTTGGCTTTCAAAATAGGCTAAAATCTACAACTTGCTGATTGGCCGACACCCTCCCCTCTCCCTCATTGGAGCACGCCAGCAGGTATAGAGTTTGCTGTGCAGCATGTTTCAGCGTATATAGCTATCTTTTCTCACTGTTCACAATCCTCTAGTGTCCCGTGCAGCTACTGAACTGGGCACTAGAGCTCCAGGCTCATGGTCATGTGACCGCAGTGAGCCTGAAGATCTAGTGTCCAGTTCGGAAAGCTGCCGTGGCACTAGAGGATGCAAGCTGGATCAAGGACTGTTAGCTATATATGCTGAAGCTTCTGTGCTGTGCACTCAGTATATGGATGCCTCCAAACTTATCACCTACAGCCTGACCCCCTAAAGGTGATATACAGTAACTTATTTAAACCCATGGACGAGAAATAACATTGATTATCTTGGTACAATGACATTTGTCAAGGAGAGTTGAGGCAATAACTGAATGGTCAGTTGTCTAAAGTGATGAATGGGAAGTAGTTTATATGAGCAAGTGTAAAGCTAGTCTTTCCACCTGACGTGGCAGAACGATTCCTCTCTGTTTGTGATCTGATAATAGAGGGATCAATTCCTACAAAACAATGCACATCGACTGTTAATGGACTTCAGCAGTGAGGCCCCATTCACACTAGAGCGTTTTGTTGGCGATGTCGGCAAAACACTCAAGCGCTAGCGCTTTTGAAAGCGCTAGTGCAATAGAAACCTCATGGGCCCATTCTCACTTGGGCGATTTGCGTTAATCGCCGGTGATTAATGCAAATCGCCAAACACAAACTCGTAGCCTGCACCATTTTCAGGCGATTTCCCAGCGATCACTTTTCAGTGCTATAAAAGCGCTAGATGCGATCGCGGGAAAATCGCTGGCGTGTTCAGTGATTTTTCTGTGTTAAATCGCAGAAAAATGACTCCTTCAAAATTTTGCGCTATCAAGTGTGAATGGGGCCGATATTGATTAAAAATTGATCGGACCACAGAATTGCATTGTTTGATGCAGTGTAACGCTATGGGCTATCAACCTACCACTGTTCCTGCCACGCCCCAAATTGACTAAGATTTTTTTTTCTGTCTGCTAGACTTTCAGTAAATTTTTAATAGAAATAAATCTAAATTATAATTGATCTGACATGTTTGGGCATAGATTTCTGACAGATTTGATCAGTGACCAAATCTTCTGAGAACTGAACAATCGGTATCTGAGCAAATATGAGGAATCCTATTGTTCTGGCTAGATGAAAGGGTCAGAGCATTTGCAAAGAGGAGCTCTTGTACAGTGTTCCTGATATGCAGTGCTTCATACTTACTGTTGTCCAAGGAAGAATAGTTGGTGACCAAGGCTTACCGATACATTTAGGGAATGAATGATCTTGTCCATTCTAACCCCATAAAAGTGCAGCTCTAGACAAAAGTGCTGAAAAACCTCATTCTGGACATGATAGAAAGCAGTTCGAATATGCAGTGCGTTACAGCTTGCCGAGATTGTGCTCTGTAGCCATGGACCAATCTGAGTGCCAATGCTGCCCCCTGCTTACTGGCAGAAGTGCTTACAATAGGCACATAAGCATCAGAACTGGACTATTCAGCAATGGAAGAAACTGATAATTTGATCATCAAGGGGGAAATGGATTTTAAAAAGGCAAGGACAGACTGCCTATCCATTAGTTGTGTAACATTCAGGGCTGTGGAGTGAAAATGCACCGACTCCTAATGAATTTAAACTGTAATTAAAATAGAAAATATGATGTTCTATTTCTCAGATAATAGTCATCATAAATAATTTATATATATGTTACGGCCAGAACCCGAAGTTTGGCCACTTCTAGTTCTGGCCGGCCACTTCGGGTTCTGGCCGGCCAATGTGCGAAGTGCCCGCTGCGGCCAATGTGAGGAATGGAATGATTCGTGTAACATGAATGTATCTTCTGGCCGCAGCGCAGCGGGCAAATGTATCGCAACCTAGTTAATTTAATGACATTAAGCCGGCGGCAATGAAACAGATGAAGCCGCCGGCTTTTGCTCTGCCTCTCTCTCCTCCCCCCCCCCCCCCCCCCCCCCGCCTCTCTCTCCTTTTCTTATGGCCAGCCGGCGGGGACACGCGTGTCCGAGAGTCGTTCGTCGCGTCAGGAAAGCACAGCGGGGAGGCTGCAGACATTGCTTCTGCCAGCACCCGCTCTGCAAGAACGGCAGGCTTCCCTGCCGCGACGAACGACTCCGGAGGGGACACGCGTGTCCCCACCGGCTGCCCATAGTAAGAGAAAGGAGAGAGAGGCAGAGCAAAAGCCGGCGGCTTCATCTGTTTCATTGCCGCCGGCTTAATGTCATTAAATTAACTAGGTTGCGATACATTTGGCCGCTGCGCTGCGGCCAGAAGATACATTCATGTTACATGAATCATTCCATTCCTCACATTGGCCGCAGCGCAGCGGCCACTTTGCACATTGGCCGGGTTCTGGCCGTAACATATACAGTAATAGCTGTGCTTAGTCCACAAAAATGAATTAAACAATCAAAAAAATAGTTACTTGTGCTGCTTCAATAAAGAAGTCTCCATATTTTTAAAGTCTGATATACATCTCTGATTGTGACTGTACAGTATCTACAATGTGTACACAGGAATCATATATATATATATATATATATATATATATATATATATATATATATATATATATATATATATATATATATATATATATATATACACTAAATAACATATATACTGTAAGAATAAAGTCAAATGTGTAGCTGTGTCACTAATAGAGATGGTCAGTGAGATGGAAATAATTCTGCGTTGATGCTGGTTTATGCAAATGTATGCACTCCCTTTGCTCATGAAATCAAATAATTTGATATGTTGTTAAAATTTGGTTTGGTAACTACGAAGTAAGGGGTACCTGAGAAGGATGAAAATAAGTTTTATACATACCTGGGGCTTCTTCCAGCCCCCTTCAGTCTGATCCAGTTGCTGTCCTTCTCCTCCACCTGAATGTTCTGTTATGAGTCCCATTAATTCAGCTAATCGGCGCAGTCCGGCCGCATGCCGCTCCCACAGCCAGGGACATTCTGCAGCTGCGCAATAGTGCTGCACAAGTGTAGTACGCTCCCAGCGGCGGAGTGTGTGCATGCGCACTAAGCCCGACTGGCTCAAGTACCTGGACCCATAGCAGAAGATCCAGGTGGCGGAGGACAGCGAGGGACTGATTAGCCTGAAGGGGGGCTGGAGGAAGCCCCAAGTATGTATAAAACTTTAATTTCATCTGTCTCAGGTTTACTTTGTTACACAGTAGTACTGTACTCTACATATGCACCCCAACAGAGCTGCAGGGAATCCACTGAGAATGTTGTGCGCATTGAACACAGATGTTGTCTATCACCCATAAACCTGGTTCAGATTGTACATGAAGAATGTGTAATCGAGGAAAAATAGCCTCATTCTCCTTCAGAGTACCTGCACATCACTCTCACTTATACCCACAGTTATATTGCCTAGGGCCTGATCCATGTTCAGATTGTGCATGAAGAATGTGTAATAGAGGAAGAATCCCTCATTTCCCTGCAGAGTACCTGCACATCACTCTTATACAGTATGTACCCACAGTCACATTGCCTAGGGCCTGATAGATGTTATTTGTTCCTGTCTTCTACAAGTACTCTTACCAAAGACTAGTTTTAGTGTATGACTAAAAGTATCAGAGGCAGAAGATCAGCCAGCTAGTCAGGTAACTGGTATTCTTTAAAAGGGAATAAATATGGCCGCCTCCATATCCCTCTCACTTCAGTTGTATTTTAAAATTCCTAAGCGTTTGCAGTTAAAGTGAACCAGAGACGAAGCACCCTCATGTATTTTACCATATATATCAGTGGGAACATTAGAGAAAACACCTACCCTGCTCTTTAATTTTTAACTGTTCAGCTTGCTTGTTATCAGCCCCGATAAAATCCTCGACTGAGCATTCAGTCTGGCTTTGCTCAGGAATCTTTATAGCTGAGTCATTATAGCAGAGCCAGAAGGGGGCAGGCTTGGGCTTGAAAAGACATCAGTGAACACAGTCTCGGCTATAATGATTCCTGAGCAAAGCCAGACTGTATGCTCAGTCGGGAATTTTATCAGGGCTGATAAGCAAGCTGAACAGTTAAAAATGAAATGGAGGGCAGGGTACGTGTTTTCTCTAATGTTCCCACTGATATATATGGTAAAATACATGAGGGTGCTTCGTCTCTGGTTCACTTGGTAGGAGATGCATTTCATGTTACATAATTTCAATCAACAAAATTGTAATATTCAAATTAGAGGAGTCTGAGTCGGTGGAATCCTAACCTGAGGAGTCGGAGGATTTTTGTACTGACTTCACAGCCCTGGTAACATTTCTTTATAAATATGCTTTTTGGAGTAGCATTTGAATATGTAGCCAAGCAAGATTCCAAGGCAGGAGGGTGGGACACTTGGTAAGTCTTTCAGGATTAGTTTAATATAATACAGTGGGTCTTATTAAATGGAAATTTAAGGGGGTAGTTTTTAAAATTAGATTCTTTAATACCCAGATGGGACATTATACATAATATTTACTGTTTGACTACTGTTCTTACGTTTCATTGTATATATGCTCATAAGTTTGCATACCCAGGCAAAATGTGTGGACTATTGGCGGTTTTTCTTTCTTTTCTTTTTTTTTTTTTTTTAAAGTATGATTGACCTGACCAAAATGTTCTTTCATTCATAATTAGTGGTAGTGTTGGTGTTTGAATTCGGAACATCCTTCCAAATTCACCCGAGCACCACACTTGAACACAGAACCTGCAGGCAGGGTCAGGGTGAGTTCACTTACCTGTGCACTGCGGCGTGTTTCACAGGACTCTGACACCACCACTGACCCTGTCTGCAGGTTCAATGCTGAAGTGTGGTGCTTGGTTGAATTCAGAACAATGTTAAGAATTTGAACACCAGCACTAGTTAATGACTACATGAAGCCATTTATTATGAGGTTTTTTTTAAATACATTTGTATTTTTTTTTTTTTTAAGCATTACAATGTCAAGTGGCTTGCCTTGATCAATGGTTTACATACCTTTCATGTTTTGTCCTGTTAATATACTCACAATTTGACACACAGGTTAATTGGATATTAAAGGGGAACTGAAGAGAGAGGTATATGGAGGCTGCCATGTTTATTTCCTTTTAAGCAATACCAGTTGCCTGGCAGCCCTGCTGATCCTCTGCCTCTAATACTATTAGCCATAGCCCCTGAACAAGCATGCAGCAGATCAGGTGTTTCAGATTTTAACGTCAGAGCTGACAAGACTAGTTGCATGCTTGTTTCTGGTGTTATTCAGATACTACTGCAGAGAAATAGACCAGCAGGGTAGCCAGGCAACTGGTATTGATTAAAAGGAAATAAATATGGCAGCCTCCATATACCTCTTACTTCAGTTCCCCTTTAACCACTTGACCACTATATAGGCTGTGTTCCCCTTATGGACCACAGCAATTTGCACATTTCAGTGCTCTACTGGTCTATACCTTGTTTTTCACCACAAAGTAATATTTTCTTTGGGTGGTACCTTTGCTAAGAATTTTATTTTATATACATTTTAACATGAATAATAAGATACATTTTTTCTTAAAAAAATGCGGTATTTCTCAGTTTTCAGCCGTTATAATTTTAACATAACATGCACAGCTGTAGATAAAACCTACACTTAATTTTCCCATTTTTCCTAGTTATTACAATTTTTTAATTATGTCCCTAGTACATTGTATGGTGACAAGATTTTATTTGGAAATAAATGTGTAGTTTTGATTTTCTCATTGTACTCTTATCAATAATTACAAGCCCCAATTTGCAAAAATAACAATATACCCTCATGACATACAAATATAAAAAGTCCCTAAAGTGTTTGTATTCTCTTATAGATA
Source organism: Hyperolius riggenbachi (assembly GCF_040937935.1). Lineage (NCBI taxonomy): Eukaryota > Metazoa > Chordata > Amphibia > Anura > Hyperoliidae > Hyperolius > Hyperolius riggenbachi. The sequence continues at coordinate 249,582,284 of NC_090647.1, read as the reverse complement.
CTGTCACTTTTTTTTTTAAACAAGTTTTTTTTTATTATTTTGGTAACTATGAGGGCATTGTAGGAGACATAAAAGGTTAAAGTGAACCTGAACTCTAGCACAGGACAGAAGGAAAACCTATAGAAATGCACTCTGTATTTAGAGAGTTTAGCCAGTCTACCGTAATTCCTCCTCATTCGTGGCTAAGCAGGTTGTAATTTGATCCCTCAGCAGTGTCAGCTGACTGACCTGGCATAGAATTGGTAAACACAGGATGTTAATATGTCTGCTTCCATGAAAGCAGGAAGTAGACAAACTGCAGATTTATTGCAGGATTTGTATCACCTATAACAAATAAATATTTTCCTATAAAGGTTATTTTGTTGCGTATCTTTTCGAGCAGAGAGGAAGTTCTGAGTTCAGGTTCACTTTAATGTATTTTTTTTTTTTTAATTCTGCAATATTAAATTTGGGCACTAGATGGTGCCTGCTTAGAATGCTGAAAGATTCTAAGCAAAATGAGTGGTTTTTTTTTCTCATACTTTAATTGACTTATTAGTGCTGTTTATTAATAATCATTTATTATTTATTTAGGCACTTTGACTTTCAGAACGCATGTTCGCTCTGTCACGGCTGGTGATGTGTGTGCGCATAGAAAGCAGAAGATTAATATCCATGCCGCTGCTTTTAGATGAACTCCTGCTGGGCGTAGATATACTTTCTCGAATTGAACAAGTGCTTAGGGCTCTTTCACATTAGACAACGCGTGCAGGAGCCGTTCTCCTGCACGCGTTGTCTGCCTGCGGCGTGTCGTCAGGTATTTGCGGTGCGACGCAATCAGCGGCGGTAGCTGGTAATTAAACCCGACGGAAAACGCCGGCTTGCGGGTGCGTTGGATGAAAAACTGCGCCAGGGTGCGTCGGAACCGCAACGCATCGAAACGCAGCATCGGGTGTGAAAGATAAAATGAAAGTCTATGGACTTTCATTTTACCTTGGTTAACGCAAACGTTAGCCGTTTGCGTTAACGCACAATATCTGCCCTAATGTGAAAGAGCCCTTAGTGACTCAGAGCTCAAAAAAATAAAAAGTTGTTTTACATACCTGGGGCTTCCTCCAGCTCCATCCGCTCGGATCGCTCCCACACCGCCGTCCTCCGCCCAAATTTTTATTTTCCAAATTGGACTTTGGAGAAAATCAATTTTAAAAAAATCAAAGAAAAAATGGCTTTTAAACTTGCATAAGCAGGTACAGAGGGCAGAGGTTACACAGAAGGGGACACTGGAGGCACAGGGGGGCACAGAGGAGGTACAGGGGACAGAGATGTTCCGACTCAAGAACAGATTCAGGTTAAGAACGAACCTAAGTCCCTATCTCATTCGTTAACCGGGGACTACCTGTACTGGTACTTATTTGTACGATGAAACTTACAGGGAGGTCTTGTTTTGAGATTGTTTGAGACCATGCTCCCTCCTAACTTGGAGACTAAAGACAATCCTCCTGCTCCCCATTTCACAGTACAGGTGATAATGTGTAGCCACTATTATGAATTGGTCCTTTTCAGAGGTAGCCGTTTATATGAGAATTAAAATACAGTGGTGTGAAAAACTATTTGCCCCCTTCTTTTGTGGCCTCTCGGATGAGTTTTCTCTGCGCTCTTGGGGTAATTTTGGTCGGCCGGCCACTCCTGGGAAGGTTCATCACTGTTCCATGTTTTTGCCATTTGTGGATAATAGCTCTCACTGTGGTTCGCTGGAGTCCCAAAGCTTTAGAAATGGCTTTATAACCTTTACCAGACTGATAGATCTCAATTACTTTTGTTCTCATTTGTTCCTGAATTTCTTTGGACCTTGGCATGATGTCTAGCTTTTGAGGTGCTTTTGCTCTACTTCTCTGTGTCAGATAGCTCCTATTTAAGTGATTTCTTGATTGAAACAGGTGTGGCAGTAATCAGGCCTGGGGGTGACTACAGAAATTGAACTCAGGTGTGATAAACCACAGTTAAGTTATTTTTTAACAAGGGGGGCAATCACTTTTTCACACAGGGCCATGTAGATTTGGAGTTTTTTTTTTCTCACCAAATAATAAAAGCCATCATTTAAAACTGCATTTTGTGTTCAATTATGTTATCTTTGACTAATAGTCAACGGTTTTTGATGAGCAGAAACATTTAAGTGTGACAAACATGTAAAAGAATAAGGGTACTTATCCGTTAGCCGGGCGCATCCGGCAGGTGGCATTCCCCCTCCAGGCCGACATGGATAGTAGGGAAAGATGTAACTCTGGTGGAGTTTTGTCGCCACCTGCCGGATGCGCCCGGCTAACGGATAAGTACCAGAATAAGAAATCAGGAAGGGGGCAAATAGTTTTTCACACCACTGTATCTTGTTTATTATCAGTGCAACTTTCCTCCAAAAGCTTCCTCCTTTGCTTAACAAGCAGCTTACATTTTCTGTACATGATATCACAAAGAGCATAAAGAACTGAAAGAGACAGAAAAGCCATCTAACTGAAATGTAAATATAACTATAATTTGCCTTCTTAAAACAGAAGGTATTTGAATTAACTTACCGTAGCTGTAAGTGAGCAAGTGTGTTTTCCCATGATGCATCACTCCTACACAGGGCCGGGCCGAGGCATAGGCTGGAGAGGCTCCAGCCTCAGGGTGCAGTGTAGGAGGGGGCGCAGAATTCATTCAGCTGTCATTACTAATTGTGTTTGAAGCAGAAAGAAATAATAAAAGGGGATACATGGCAGTGACTGCAGGCCAGATAACTAGATATTAAGGTGTTGGGGAGGTTGTGGGCCCTGTGGCGCCTCTTAGTGTAATAGCAATCAGTGTGTGACGGCTGTGGAGGCAGGGATGGAGGGGCGCACTTTGCTGTCTCAGCCTTGGGTGCTGGAGGACCTTGTCCTGGCTCTGCTCCTACATATGCAAATCTGCTTTTAATTCACTGAAAGTCAGACACATCCAGAAACACTGGAGTATAATGAGCCTATAGCTTATACTTTTTATACGCTAATCCAGCATGCATATGGCTGTTTCAGACTTTCTGGTCCTCTTCAGTGCAAGGCATGGATTGATATGGCTCTATAGGATAGGGCTTGGACCAGTACTAGAGAGTACCCAGATAGCTCATGGTGACCCCAGAACCAGTAGGAGATTATAGTGGCTTAGGCTTTATTCACATCAAAGCGGAGATGGCCGTGTGATTAGAACGCATTGCGTGCAATCGTGTGCGCTGCTGATCCCATTCACTACAGTGAATGGGTCCGAGCTGCGATTCCCGAAAAATGCATGCAGCAGTGTGATAGCGCATTGCACTGCTGCACAGTGCATATGATGGGAACAGTAGAAGGGCTGTTTATGCCCTTCTACCGTTCTTGCAAGTTGCACACTATACGCGGTGCCAAAATGCGCATGGCAGCGTGTACAGGCTGAACAAGCCCTAAAGGAAACCGAAAAGCTCTCATGCTAAAAAAGCAAAGCTAAATAGGTTTTCTGCTTTAAAGCAGATGATCTTTGCAATAATTTAGTTGTAAGTGAGCAAGTATAATGCATCACTTTCATGTGTTGAGGCTCTGGGATAGGCGAATGAAAGTAAACGTAGTAACTTTTTCAGGTCCACCCCCATTCTTTTTTTTTTTTTTTTTTTTTTTAATTGAATAATTATGACGATGCAGTAATAAATTGGTAAACTTTGCTTGATAATGTCTGAATTCTTGCATTTAGGTTGCAGGAACTGACAGTTTGCTCAGAGGACAATGCTGATGTTCATGATCTAGACTTAATACAGTACATTAATGTGGATTGCGCAAAGCTCAAGAGACTGCTACAAGGTTAGTAAAACTTTGATAAAACATCCATTCTACCATACTCGTGATGCTAGTTTATTTTTTTCCGTTAATCCTGCTTCTTGTTTCGGTATAATACTATAAAAGCAATGTGTTTGTTTTTTTTTATAATTTTTTCAGAAACTGTCCATAAGTTTAAATCCCTGAAGAAAGTGGCACAGTTAGCAGTTATCAATAGTCTGGAAAAGGTATGTGTAACTGAATGCATTTCAGAACAATACTATAACTTAAATCAGTGTTTCTCAAATCTGTCCTCCTGATCCCCAGTGGTGCATGTTTTGCAGGCAACCTTGCCTATGCACAGGTGGGGTAATTAGTGTCTGTTATGTGAATTCCATGTAGCTCAGACACTAATTACCCCACATGTACATAAGTGAGGTCGCCTGCAAAACGTGCACAGTTAGGGAGTCACGAGAACAGGTTTGAGAAACACTGCCTTAAATGCATGTGCATTTTCCATGTATTTGAGACCTGCTTGTTTAAAATGTTTCTGTCACACTTTTTGTCAAACCTATACAAATCATTTTTGTACCCAGCTTTGGGTTGCCTTTCATTCTTGAGTAGAGCATTCTGTATATACTTGAGACTAAGCCAACACGTGAATAAGCAACCTCCAACTTTCTTATCAAATAAGCATAAACAACATGGCCCACCCGTGTACTACGCATTGTAATGTGCCTCACCATTATAATGCAACCAATTCCACACTGTTGTGGTACTCCTCATTATAGTGTTGTGTATGAAAGTGGTCCCGTTAGTAGAGTGCTGCATGTTGTGGTGCCACGGATTGATAGTCTCCTACCACTCACAGAGCATGCTGGCAAGATGAGTTGTGCACAAGTAGGCTAATGACAGAGACTGACAGACACTAACACTCTAGTGTTATGTGAATGTTAATTTTCCCTTCCTGATTTGTTTTTTCTTACACATAACAATTGATTCTGATCACCAAACACATTTGGTACTGTAAGTTTATACACACACACACACACACACACACACACACACACACGCGTAGCAATAGGGGGTGCAGAGGTAGCGACCGCATCGGGGCCCTTAGGCCAGAGGGGCCCCAAGAGGCCCTCCCTCAGGTGTAGTATTAGCTCTCTATTGGTCCTGTGCTCATAATAATCAGTTCTATAGATACTTTTAATAGTGGTAATCAATAACAAGCTGTTCCCCATCCCTTTCTTGCACCTCTGACACTGTAGTTGCCATTGGCAGGTTTTGGTGCGCCGTAACAGTTGTTATATATAGAGTACTTGGGGGGGGGGGGGGGGGGGGGGCGCAATGTAAAACTTGCATCAGGGCCCACAGCTCCTTAGCTACACACACACACACACACACACACACACACACACACACACACACACACACACACACACACACACACACACACACACACACACACACACACACACACACACACACACACACACACACACACACACACACACACTATATAATGTGTGTATGTATATGTATGTATATATATATATATATATATATATATATATATATATATGTGCGTGTATGTATGTATATATATATATATATATGTATGTGTGAAAAACTATTTGCCCCCTTCCTGATTTCTTATTCTTTTGCATGTTTGTCACACTTAAATGTTTCTGCTCCTCAAAAACTGTTAACTATTAGTCAGAGATAACATAATTGAACACACAATGCAGTTTTAAATTATGGTTTTTATTATTTAGTGAGGAAAAAAAACTCCAAATCTACATGGCCCTGTGTGAAAAAGTGATTGCCCCCCTTGTTAAAAAATAACTTAACTGTGGTTTATCACACCTGAGTTCAATTTCTGTAGTCACCCCCCCAGGCCTGATTACTGCCACACCTGTTTCAATCAAGAAATCACTTAAATAGGGGCTATCTGACACAGAGAAGTAGACCAAAAGCACCTCAAAAAGCTAGACATCATGCCAAGATCCAAAGAAATTCAGGAACAAATGAGAACAAAAGTACTGTAATTGAGATCTATCAGTCTGGTAGAGGTTATAAAGCCATTTCTAAAGCTTTGGGACTCCAGCGAACCACAGTGAGAGCCATTATCCACAAATGGCAAAAACATGGAACAGTGATGAACCTTCCCAGGAGTGGCCGGCCGACCAAAATTACCCCAAGAGCACAGAGAAAACTCATCCGAGAGGCCACAAAAGACCCCAGGACAACATCTAAAGAACTGCAGGCCTCACTTGCCTCAATTAAGGTCAGTGTTCACGACTCCACCATAAGAAAGAGACTGGGCAAAAATGGCCTGCATGGCAGATATCCAAGGCGCAAACCACTTTTAAGCAAAAAGAACATTAAGACTCGTCTCAATTTTGCTAAAAAAAAATCTCAATGATTGCCAAGACTTTTGGTAAAATACCTCGTGGACCGAGGAGACAAAAGTTGAACTTTTTGGAAGGTGCGTGTCCCGTTACATCTGGCGTAGAAGTAACACAGCATTTCAGCAAAAGAGCATCATACCAACAGTAAAATATGGTGGTGGTAGTGTGATGGTCTGGGGTTGTTTTGCTGCTTCAGGACCTGGAAGGCTTGCTGTGATAGATGGAACCATGAATTTTACGGTCTACCAAAAAATTCTGAAGGAGAATGTCCGGCCATTTGTTCGTCAACTCAAGCTGAAGCGATCTTGGGTGCTGCAGCAGGACAATGACCCAAAAAACACCAGCAAATCCAACTCTGAATGGCTGAAGAAAAACAAAATAAAGAGTTTGGAGTGGCCTAGTCAAAGTCCTGACCTGAATCCTATTGAGATGTTGTGGCATGACCTTAAAAAGGCGGTTCATGCTAGATAACCCTCAAATAAAGCTGAATTACAACAATTCTGCAAAGATGAGTGGGCCAAAATTCCTCCAGAGCGCTGTAAAAGACTCGTTGCAAGTTATCGCAAACGCTTGATTGCAGTTATTGCTGCTAAGGGTGGCCCAACCAGTTATTAGGTTCAGGGGGCAATTTCTTTTTCACACAGGGCCATGTAGGTTTTGAGGTTTTTTTTCACACTAAATAATAAAAACCATCATTTAAAACTGCATTTTGTGTTCAGTTATGTTATCTTTGACTAATAGTTAACGGTTTTTGATGAGCAGAAACATTTAAGTGTGACAAACATGCAAAAGAATAAAAAATCAGGAAGGGAGCAAATAGTTTTTCACACCACTGTGTATATATATATATATATATATATATATATATATATATCTCTCTCTCTCTCTCTCTCTCTCTCTCTCTCTCTCTCTCTCTCTCTATCTATATCTATATATATATATATATATATATATATATATATATATATATATATATATAATGTGTGTGTATAGATAGATATATATATATATATATATATAGAGAGAGAGAGAGAGAGAGAGAGAGAGAGAGAGAGAGAGAGAGAGAGAGAGAGAGAGAGAGAGAGAGAGAGAGAGAGAGAGAGAGAGAGAGAGAGAGAGAGAGAGAGAGAGAGAGAGAGAGAGAGAGATAGATATATATATACAGTGGAGGAAATAATTATTTGACCCCTCACTGATTTTGTAAGTTTGTCCAATGACAAAGAAATGAAGTCTCAGAACAGTATCATTTCAATGGTAGGTTTATTTTAACAGTGGCAGATAGCACATCAAAAGGAAAATCGAAAAAATAACCTTAAATAAAAGATAGCAACTGATTTGCATTTCATTGAGTGAAATAAGTTTTTGAACCCCTACCAACCATTAAGAGTTCTGGCTCCCACAGAGTGGTTAGACACTTCTACTCATTTAGTCACCCTGATTAATGACACCTGTCTTAACTAGTCACCTGTATAAAAGACACCTGTCCACAGAATCAATCAATCAAGCAGACTCCAAACTCTCCAACATGGAAAAGACCAAAGATCTGTCCAAGGATGTCAGAGACAAAATTGTAGACCTGCACAAGGCTGGAATGGGCTACAAAACCATTAGCAAGAAGCTGGGAGAGAAGGTGACAACTGTTGGTGCGATTGTTCGAAAATGGAAGGAGCACAAAATGACCATCAATCGACCTCGCTCTGGGGCTCCACGCAAGATCTCACCTCGTGGGGTGTCAATGGTTCTGAGAAAGGTGAAAAAGCATCCTAGAACTACACAGGAGTTAGTGAATGACCTCAAATTAGCAGGGACCACAGTCACCAAGAAAACCATTGGAAACGCATTACACCGCAATGGATTAAAATCCTGCAGGGCTCGCAAGGTCCCCCTGCACAAGAAGGCACATGTGCAGGCCCGTCTGAAGTTTCCCAATGAACACCTGAATGATTCTGTGAGTGACTGGGAGAAGGTGCTGTGGTCTGATGAGACCAAATAGAGCTCTTTGGCATTAACTCAACTCGCTGTGTTTGGAGGAAGAAAAATGCTGCCTATGACCCCCAAAACACGGTCCCCACCGTCAAGCATGGGGGTGGAAACATTATGCTTTGGGGGTGTTTTTCTGCTAAGGGCACAGGACAACTTAATGGCATTAAAGAGAATCTGTATTGTTAAAATCGCACAAAAGTAAACATACCAGTGCATTAGGGGACATCTCCTATTACCCTCTGACACAATTTCGCCGCTCCCCGCCACATTAAAAGTAGTCAAAAACTGTTTTAAAAAGTTTGTTTATAAACAAACAAAATGGCCACCAAAACAGGAAGTAGGTTGATGTACAGTATGTCCACACATAGAAAATACATCCATACACAAGCAGGCTGTATACAGCCTTACTTCTGAATCTCAAGAGATCACTTGTGTGTGTTTACCTTCTGTCCCCAGCTTCTCTCATGCACTGAACATTACAGGCTTCCTGCAGACAGCTCTGCCTATTTCGTTAATTCCTTAGTATGTGACAGACCAGCTCCTTTCACAGCCTCCAGAGGAGGATTTTTATCCAACTCTCTTCTATCACTGATAAGATAGCAGAGAAGCTGCTGGCTTATGTAAATAAAACACACACTGGAGTGTGCATAGAGGAACAGTTCAACACTGAAGAACTTGGCAGCCTTCCAGACACAGGCCGACAAGTCTGACAGGGGAAAGATACATTGATTTATTACAGAGACTGTCATAGTAGAAAGAGCTGCAGTAAGCCACAACACATTAGAATAGGTTTAGGAACGTGTAGGATGGTAGAAAAAACATTGTAATTTTTGTTACAGAGTCACTTTAACGGGAAAATGGACGGAGCCATGTATCGTGAAATCCTGAACGACAACCTCCTTCCCTCTGCCAGGAAACTGAGAATGGGTCGTGGATGGGTGTTTCAGCACGACAATGACCCAAAACATACAGCAAAGGCAACAAAGGAGTGGCTCAAGAAGAAGCACATTAAGGTCATGGAGTGGCCTAGTCAGTCTCCGGACCTTAATCCAATAGAAAACCTATGGAGGGAGCTCAAGCTCAGAGTTGCACAGAGACAGCCTCGAAACCTTAGGGATTTAGAGATGATCTGCAAAGAGGAGTGGACCAACATTCCTCCTAAAATGTGTGCAAACTTGGTCATCAATTACAAGAAACGTTTGACCTCTGTGCTTGCAAACAAGGGTTTTTCCACTAAGTATTAAGTCTGAAATGCAAATCAGTTGCTATCTTTTATTTAAGGTTATTTTTTCGATTTTCCTTTTGATGTGCTATCTGCCACTGTTAAAATAAACCTACCATTGAAATGATACTGTTCTGAGACTTTTCATTTCTTTGTCATTGGACAAACTTACAAAATCAGTGAGGGGTCAAATAAATAAAAAAAAAAAAATACACACACACACACACACACACACACACACACACACACACACACACACACACACACACACACACACACACACACACACACACACACACACACACACACACACACACACACACACACACACACACACACACACACACACACACACACACACACACACACACACACACACACACACACACACACACACACACACACACCACAACTTAATTACAATACAGTTTTGAATACATGATTTATAGCAGTTAAAATGTTTGCCAATGCCTCTGTCACCCATGTAAAAAATCATAGTACTTAATCCCTGTTTTATTTAATAAACCAATGATCCAGATTTCAGTGATAGTTAAATTAGACCATGCATGCCCCATCCATGTTGCTGCCACCCCTCTGAAACACAACTTAAATAAAACCTTTCCAGTTATGTGAAGTGTCCTAGAAGTTACCAGTAAGCAGCACATCAAGCCTTGATCACAAATAGCTTTTGTTTACAGAAGTCTTCCTGAGTTCTGGTACACTTAACAGGAAGAACTGTGATTGAATGAAAACTGTTCTGTAGGGAAAAGAAATAACATATAGTATTTATATTTAGTTAGTATTTATATAGCTCTCACATGTTCCACAGTGCTTCACAGAATACCTTATTTACTCGTGTGTGTGTATAAGCCGAGGTACCCACTTTTCCATCAGTAATCAGGAAAAAGTGATTGACTCGCGTATAAACCACCACCTCCCAGTATAGCCCCCTCGACAGTAGCTAGATGTGCCCGCAGTACAAGTCATTACTTCTCCCTATAGCCAGATGTGCCCCAAGGATGATACAGCTGTGTCTCAAAACGCCACTAGATGGCGTCATAGATATGAGACAGCGATTGCCACACGGGAAGAATGCCCGATCATTGCTGATATGTTGCTTGCTCACACTACTCCACAAGGGTCAGTTAAGGGGGGATGAAGTTTAACTTATCTGTATGTTGTTGGGGATGTGGCAACCCAGAAGAAACCCACTCAAAAACTGGGCGAAGAGACAAACTCCGTGCAGGTGATGCCCTAGTTGGTATCGACCAGGGAGCTGGCGCTACAAAACGAGTGCTATCTGCTATGCCAAAACAGCATTCAAAAAGAGTATTTTTTTTTACTCAGGTTATCTTTTTTTATATCATGCTAAATTTATTTGGTGTTCAGACAAAACAGTGCCGTGAATAAGCAAAAATGGAGGACATTTGGATGTAGCACGGTGGCGTAGTGGTTGCCTTGCAACGCTGGGTCCCCGGTTCGAATCCCAGCCCGGTCAACATCTTAAAAGGGTTTGTATGTTCTCCCCGTGTCTGCGTGGGTTTCCTCCCACATCCCAAAAACATACAGATTAGTTAATTGGCTTCCCCTTGAATTGGCCTTAGACTACGATACATACACTACACAATACATACATAAACTGTGGAAGGGATTAGATTGTGAGCCCCTCATAGGGACAGTTAAGTGACAAGACGATATACTCTGTACAGTGCTTCAGAAGATGTCGGCTCTATATAAATACTAAATCATACTAATGTAGGCAAATACTTTTTCACACCATTATATATAGGCCACATTCTGTTTTTCCTCAAAGGCCATTTTACAGTGTTTTACATTATAATACAACAGCATCCCTTTATAGTAAACTTCAAGGGACCTGGCCAAGTACTTTACTATATCAGAATTTGCCATGCATTGTATATGAATACAAGCACCTTTCCTGGAACTTGGGGAAGAAGTTTACGTTAGCCAAAGGTTTACTATATCAGCATTTACTATAATGAGATTCTACTGTATCTCATCAAATGTTTCTCCTCCACTGCTGAACTTTATGATTAACACGCCTATGAATATTAACTGAAACCAAAAATGCAGGTAGACAGAAAAACTTTTGTATAGTGTGTGCTCAGCCCTGCGCATAGGTGGGGTAGTGCATGAAAATTATTTTGCATGCATTTGAATACCTTTACATTCATGCTCTTCTTATTTATTTTTGTAGGCATTTTGGAATTGGGTTGAAAATTATCCAGATGAATTTACAAAATTGTACCAGAGGCCTCAGACTGATATGGCAGGTAAGTTTTCTAGTGAGTTTTCTTCGTTTTTTTTAATAATAATAATAATAATTAATTTTTTTTTTAATAATAATTGTAAAAGTGACATTTCTCAATCTTTGTGGTGACCAATGGAGCTGTTATGTACAGTATAATCATCTAGAGGCCCAGTACTAGTAAACCACAGAGCCGTAGAATGTGTTTGGTTTTTTTTTTAGGTAAATTTGCTTTGCTTGGCTGGCCTGGTGCTTTGGTATGCTAGACTTGCTTTTGTAAGCCTTGACAGCAGTAGTTCTTGTATGGCTGTGCTCTGTGGTAATTTTTATAATTATGCCCAGATTCTATTGCACAAGTATTCAGCTTCCTTTTATAATAGATGCACAGCGCCATAATCACCCTTGAGAAACACAAACTTCTATGCTGGATGAATTGTGCTTTTAGCCACTGAAAATATGACACTAAGCAGTCACCTGACCAAAACTTCTGTGTCAGAAATGTAATGTTTTTAATTTAACTGTTGCTTTTGTGTATTGTTGACTATGGTGTCTTTGTATTCTTAGTCTGGCATTTGGTTTCAGGGTTAGTTCACAGTACGACAGAGCTCGCCGGTATGGGCAGCATATCCAATGAGCTTTAACTGCACCAGTGATCCACTAAAGTACAGTATTCACACTGTCTGCAAACTGAAGTGCACCATGTATTAGAAATATGCTAATGAATTTACTGCCTGTAAAATGTGTGCGGTTTGGGGACTGTCCATTGCGTATTGCCAATTGTGTATGTAATAATGGGATAGGGAGAGGAATAAAATTGCAGCGTTATATCTACAGGAATTTCAGTTACCGGACCCAGCCAGATATTTCCAATTTATTTATTGCAAAAGATACAGCAATTCAGTTTCCAATTCATGCAAATTTACCATCATATGCAATAATAATGAGGCTGAACTAGGGCTGTAATCTATATTTGCTTAACCGCTTCTGACCACGCTAAGTGAAATCTACGCCCTGTTTGGAGCTGTTATCCTTGCCAGGGTGTAGGTTTCAATTAGCACGTCACATGGACCCCGCCACTGCAGCTCACTCACCCTACCATCGCAATGACAGCAGAGCGCCGTGAGCCGGGCAGAAGCAGATTTCATTGGTTTCTGACCCTGTGACCACTGAGCCAATCGGCTCGCAGTGATCACAGGGTCAGGAGCCAATGGAATCTGCTTCTGACTGGCTCATGGAGTTCTGCTGTCATAGTGACGGCAGGGCAAGTGGGCTTCAGTGATGAGAGAGCGACGTGAATGTTGAGAGCGACTGGTCTGTGTGGCGAAACATCGGTGAGCCCTGTTTTTGTACCAGCATTCTCTGGTTCTTAAGAGGCCAGAGACTGCTGGTACTCAAGTGGTTAAGAAAAGACTACACAGCTGTTGGCTGTAGATAGACGCTAATCCAGCTCCTAGTGATCCAGGTAGTGTATTAGTAAATCTCTTACAACAGTTTATTGCTCGGCCATACAACTTACCACCCAAATGAATATTATCTCCTGTTCTTCCCACAAGTAGAGCAGTCTTTTGGTGGTCTCTGATTGCTGTTGTGATTCTTAGGTTTTTTTTTTAATAATAAAAAAAGGGTTTTTTCCCCATTTTTTTCTTATATCCCCCCCCCCCCATATTGGCCCTAAACTGTGATCCATATACATGGATCCATATACACATACATAGGCATCAGCGTACGTGATTAGATTGTGAGCCAATCAGAGGGACAGTTAAGTGACAGGGCTGTTCCTTGTACAGCGCTGCGTTAGATCACTTCGCTGTTTTTTTTTGTGTGTGTGTCTTTAACGGCCTGCCAGCTCCGATCGTGGCTGGCAGGCTGATCATGGATCCCCACTCTGTGTCTCTGCAGGGAACACGTGAGTGTGTGTTCCTAACTAATCTCGCCCACCACACTTTGACGGTCCCCAGCGAGCCACTCTCCCATCGTGGAGGTGGTTAATAGCGATACTTTTTTTTTCCAGATGATGATGTCACCCAGCCTCTTGACAACAGCGCACAAACCCTTTATAGTTGTGCAGTGCGGTGTTTGTGCTCATTTCTGTTGCAAAAATCATTATTTTATATTTTTTTTAATATGTAGAAATTTTCCTTCTCTCATGCCTGTATGTGTTGACATTTATGTGTTTTTTTTCACATTTGGCATTGTTTCTGCCCTTTAGATTGTGCAGAGAAGCTGTTTGACCTGGTGGACAGTTTTGCTGAGAGCAACAAGAGAAAAGTCGCAGTTTGGCCGTTGCAAATTATTTTACTTGTTCTATGCCCAGAGATTATCCAGGACATCTCTAAAGAAGCAGTAGAAGACAGCAAAATGAACAAGGTGAGTTAGACTGTAGTCTTATTCGTGTATTATTTTTATTGCATTACTTTCTCTGTGTTTTAAAGTAGGATTCTGTGGAAAAAATTGTGAAAAAGACCATACATCCATATTAGTGAGGCACTGCAGGCAACACGTGGATTGCTGTGGAAGCATTCTGCAGTGGAGAGGCATAAGATCCAATGCAACTCTATGGGCCAACGATCTGCTGCCAGCAGCACATTGACCTAGATTTTCCATCCTGTCAGATAGATCAAATCAATCGAAATCGGCTGCAAATCGATCGTGCAATGATTTGCGGCCAAACGATGGCTGAAATCAACCAGTGTATGGGCCCCTTTAGCCAGGTGGCAAAAATGTGTAGCTCTTTATCCTTTATTATCAGACTGTAGTGAAGGTTGTTGGTAGAGTTGAGCTGAAATTTTCGTAATTTCGCATTACTATAATTACGCATGCGAAATTTGCGTTTACGATGCGAAATTTGCGTAGCGAAATTGCCATTAAAATCGTAATTGAAAATACCGTAAGCGTAATTTTCAACGCGAAATTTCGCGTTTCGTTCATGCCGTAATTTCGCATTAAACGCCACCGTAATTTCGCGTTAAACCGTAACGCTCCGTATAATATAAAAAAGCCGCCGACTTTAAGGGTTAATAGCAAAGCCCCCTTAAATGCTAAGAGCCTCAAATTTGGAGAATATATTAAGGAGATCAGGAGGAATAAGAGGAAAAATTTTTTTTTCAAAAAGACCTTATAGTTTTTGAGAAAATCGATGTTAAAGTTTCAAAGGAAAAATGTAAACATTTAAAAACCCGCCGACTTTAACGGTTAATAGCAAAGCCTGCTTAAAGTTTAGGAACACCAAATACCCAGGGTATATTAAGGGGATCAGTGGGAATAAGAGGAAAAAATTTTTTTTCAAAAAGACCTTATAGTTTTTGAGAAAATCGATTTTTAAGTTTCAAGGGCGAAAATGTCTTTTAAATGCGGAAAATGTCAGTTTTTTTTGCACAGGTAACAATAGTGTATTATTTTCATAGATTCCCCCAAGTGGGAAGAGCTTTACTTACTTCGTTCTGAGTGTGGGAAATATAAAAAAAAAACGACGTGGGGTCCCCCCTCCCAGACCTCTTTAACCCCTTGTCCCCCATGCAGGCTGGGATAGCCAGAATGCGGAGCACCGGCCGCGTGGGGCTCCGCACCCTGACTATACCAGCCCGCATGGTCCATGGATTGGGGGGTCTCGGAAGGGGAGGGGCAGCCAAGCTTTCCCCTCCCCCTCCGAGCCCTTGTCCAATCCAAGGACAAGGGGCTCTTCTCCACCTCCGATGGGCGGTGGAGGTGGAGGCCGCGATTTCCTGGGTGGGGGGTTCATGGTGGAATCTGGGAGTCCCCTTTAAAAAGGGGTCCCCCAGATGCCCACCCCCCTCCCAGGAGAAATGAGTATAGAGGTACTTGTAGTACCCCTTACCCATTTCCTTTAAGAGTTAAAAGTAAATAAACACACAAACACATAGAAAAAGTATTTTAATTGAACAAAAAACATAACCACGAAAAAAGTCCTTTAATATTCTTAATTAACCATTAATACTTACCTGTCCCTTTAAATAAATGATCCCACGCAATATCCTCGGAAATGTTCTATCAGTTACAATGTAACAAAGTTATTATGTAACAACTTTGTTACATTGTAACTACGCCGCACCCGACGCCACTCGCCGCTCAGCCGCCGCATACGCGTCCGTGCAGGACGCTAAGTCCCCGCAGCTCCCGCTGTCCACCCCGCCCACATCTGTCACCCACATGTCACCCACATGTGGGTGACATGTGGGAGAGGCGGGGAGGGCAGCTGAGCCGGCGGGGACTTAGCGTCCTGCACGGACCCGACAGAGCTCTGAGCTATATAGCTCAGAGCTCTGAGAAGCATCTTTGTATTTGGGCTCCAAGGAGCCCCATTGGTCCTTAGCAGACCAATGGGGTTCCTTCTGATTTGAAGGAACCCCATTGGTCTGCTAAGGACCAATGGGGCTCCTTGGAGCCCAAATACAAAGATGCTTTTGAGAGCTCTGAGCTATAGCTCAGAGCTCTGTCGGGTCCTGCAGCGCAGACGCGGCGGCGGCGGCGGCGGCGGTGAGTGACGTCGGGTGCGGCGTAGTTACAATGTAACAAAGTTGTTACATAATAACTTTGTTACATTGTAACTGATAGAACATTTCCGAGGATATTGCGTGGGATCATTTATTTAAAGGGACAGGTAAGTATTAATGGTTAATTAAGAATATTAAAGGACTTTTTTCGTGGTTATGTTTTTTGTTCAATTAAAATACTTTTTCTATGTGTTTGTGTGTTTATTTACTTTTAACTCTTAAAGGAAATGGTAAAAACAAGGAACACCAAGAGCCCCAATAGTGTAATATGTACTGGTAAATGGTTACTAGATAGAGTAAATATTAATACTCACAAACCAGGGTTACCATTAGGCAACCACTGTAAAGGCAGGTGGGGAGATTTTCCTGACCCCACTCAGGAATAAGAAGTCGCTCTCTGTAGATGAGAAAAAGGGGGGTTCAACCCTCCACCCAGGGTGGACTCAATATTATGCAGGAGAACAGAGGCGCCAAAAGGATAAAAGGAAGCTAAATGAGCTTAAAAACCAAATTCTTGGTAAATAGAGGAGGTAGTGGTGGACTTACCTCCTCCAAGTAGACACACAACGACTGTAGTAAAGACAGTCAATATATTTTATTTATGAACTCCAAATATGCAACGCGTTTCGCAGGTTTGATCCCGCTTCATCAGGCAATAACAACGGAGCAATAGCATATGTGGTCAGTAGAAGAGCTGTGGTCAGAGGTGCCTGGCTCTTCTACTGACCACATATGCTATTGCTCCGTTGTTATTGCCTGATGAAGCGGGATCAAACCTGCGAAACGCGTTGCATATTTGGAGTTCATAAATAAAATATATTGACTGTCTTTACTACAGTCGTTGTGTGTCTACTTGGAGGAGGTAAGTCCACCACTACCTCCTCTATTTACCAAGAATTTGGTTTTTAAGCTCATTTAGCTTCCTTTTATCCTTTTGGCGCCTCTGTTCTCCTGCTTAAAGGAAATGGGTAAGGGGTACTACAAGTACCTCTATACCCATTTCTCCTGGGAGGGGGGTGGGCATCTGGGGGACCCCTTTTTAAAGGGGACTCCCAGATTCCACCATGAACCCCCCACCCAGGAAATCGCGGCCTCCACCTCCACCGCCCATCGGAGGTGGAGAAGAGCCCCTTGTCCTTGGATTGGACAAGGGCTCGGAGGGGGAGGGGAAAGCTTGGCTGCCCCTCCCCTTCCGAGACCCCCCAATCCATGGACCATGCGGGCTGGTATAGTCAGGGTGCGGAGCCCCACGCGGCCGGTGCTCCGCATTCTGGCTATCCCAGCCTGCATGGGGGACAAGGGGTTAAAGAGGTCTGGGAGGGGGGACCCCACGTCGTTTTTTTTTTATATTTCCCACACTCAGAACGAAGTAAGTAAAACTCTTCCCACTTGGGGGAATCTATGAAAATAATACACTATTGTTACCTGTGCAAAAAAAACTGACATTTTCCGCATTTAAAAGACATTTTCGCCCTTGAAACTTAAAAATCGATTTTCTCAAAAACTATAAGGTCTTTTTGAAAAAAATTTTTTTCCTCTTATTCCCACTGATCCCCTTAATATACCCTGGGAATTTGGTGTTCCTAAACTTTAAGCAGGCTTTGCTATTAACCGTTAAAGTCGGCGGGTTTTTAAATGTTTACATTTTTCCTTTGAAACTTTAACATCGATTTTCTCAAAAACTATAAGGTCTTTTTGAAAAAATGTTTTTTCCTCTTATTCATCCTGATCTCCTTAATATATTCTCCAAATTTGAGGCTCTTAGCATTTAAGGGGGCTTTGCTATTAACCCTTAAAGTCGGCGGCTTTTTTATATTATACGGAGCGTTACGGTTTAACGCGAAATTACAGTAGCGTTTAATGCGAAATTACGGCATGATACGACTGTAATGCGAAAATTATGCGAAAATTACGCTTACGCGAAATTTCGCGAAATCCTTCTTCATTACGATTATGTACTTACGGCCATAATCGTAATTACACTAATTACGCGAAATTTCGCAAAATCGTAATTAGGTCATTACGCTCATCTCTAGTTGTTGGAAAGTTCAGAAATTAGTAGTTTTTTAAATGCAGTAGTCAAATATGTACATGGAGGACTTTTTCTTTCTAACTGGTATTCAGTAAATTTAATGAAAGTAGACAGCTTGCCACACTTTATATACCGTATTTTTCGCCGTATAAGACACACCTAGGTTTAGAGGGCAAAATCCAGGGGAAAAAAATACTAAACCTGGTTCGTCCATGTTCCAGGAGCATCTTGAAGATGTTCTCCCCCAGTTGGTATCCTCCTATACCCCCTTCTGTCTTCCCAGGTGTCCCCTTCTTTCCTCTCAGGTGTCCCTTTCTGTCCTCTCAGGTGTCCCCTTCTGTCCTCTCAGGTGTCCCCTTCTGTCCTCTCAGGTGTCCCTTTCTGTCCTCTCAGGTGTCCCTTTCTGTCCTCTCAGGTGTCCCCTTCTGTTCCCAGGGTCCCCTTCTGTCCCTAGGTGACCCCTCTTCTGTCTTCCCAGGTGTCCACCTTCTGTCCCCAGATGTTCCTGCTATCTCCCATGTGTCTGTTTCTTCCCTTGTCCCCGCTATCTCTGCCGTGTCCCTGCTTCTCTCCGATGTCCCTGCTACTTGCACGTGTCCCTGCTCGATGTTTAAATGTATACAGTGTAGCTCTGCTGTACCTCCGCTATGTCCGCAATGTCCCCGCTACTTCGATGTGTCCCTGCTCAATGTTTAAGTGTATAAAGTGTAGTGCTGCTGTATCCTCGCTATCTCCTCCATGTCTCCCTCTCTCTACAATGTCCCCAGCTAATTCGGCAATGTCCCCCGCTATCTCTTCCATGTCCCCGCTATGTCAGCAATGTCCCCGCTAACTCATCCATGTCGCCGATATGTTGGCAATGTCCCCCGCTGATGCAGGCTCTTGCCTTTCCAGCAGCGCCCGCGGGGATAGCCGACCTCCTCGCTGCTGCACTTCTCGCTCTAGTGAACGCGACTTGTACTGAAGTGCGGCGAAGAGGTCAGCTATCCCCGCGGGCGCTGTTGGAGAGGTAAGAGCCTGCATCAGCGGGGGACATAGAGGAGATAGCGGGGGACATGGAGGAGATAGCGGTGGACATGGAGGAGGTAGCAGCGGGGGACATGGAGGAGGTAGCAGCGGGGGACATGGAGGAGGTAGCAGCGGGGGACATGGAGGAGGTAGCAGCGGGGGACATGGAGGAGGTAGCAGCGGGGACATTGCAGAGATAGCGGTGACACTGGAAGAAACCTGGACACATGGGGGATAGCAGGGACAGAGCAGGCACACAGGCAGGGAATCCCTGATGTGGCGGCGGATCGGCGGTTCCTATCGGCAGGCGTTTGGAAGTCAGGGATTCCCTGCCTTTGCCGTAAAAGACGCAGGGACTTTTTCCCCCCATTTTTGGGGGAGAAAAAGTGTGTCTTATACAGTGAAAAATACGGTATTTCTTTGTATGCCACCGTGATGTCATGCAGGATTGGTGTGCCTGCAAGGTACTTGCCATGTGCTGACAACTTAGAGGCACTGTAGTAACATAGTAGAATGTAGTAAATTAATCAGTATAAGTCTCCCTGCACACTGCATGTGATTCCGATTTTTTTAATCTGTTTTTACATCCGATTTTTAATTGTTACTGCATGCTGTGTGTTTTCCTCCGTTTTTCTGTTGATTGCATACAGGGAAAATCGGAATTGCAAATCGGATTCGTGAAAGTGAATCGGAATCACAAAACAGATTTGCAGTGTGCAGGGAGCGATTCCGATTTTCAATTCTGATTTTTCCCTGAATGCAATCAACAGAAAAATGTATGAAAAAATGCAGCATGCAGTAACGATTAAAAATTGGAATCGGATGTAAAAACTGATTAAAAATCTGAATCGGAAACGCATGCAGGGAGCCTTTAGCACCCCTTAAGCATTCTGGGAGACCAGGGCCAGTATGCAATTTACTTTTTCTCCTGAGTTGTCTCCTAGGTGATATTTTCACACCTTGTCATAAAATGCCTTTTAAATTAACAGCAAGTAAGAAAATACTCAATATTTTTGATAGTATTTTTTTTTTTAAATATTTTTATTTTTCAACGTGAAATCCTTCCAAAACGTTGAAACGGCATCTGTGAAACACATTGCCTAAACAGTGACAATAACTAGCCCCAACAACCCCTGGCCCTTTCCCAGATGATACTTTTTCAGCGACGCCTAGATACTTTTTCAGTTGTAAAATGCTTTTAAAAGCTAATTTAAAGAAAATATGAAATGTATCTCCTAGGAGATAATTTAGGAGAAAAAGTTAATTGCGGGGCCAGGTATCTTTTGTACAGGCTTCAGAACTCTCAGTAAGCAACTAGTTTGTCGCCTGACAAGACTAAAGATATTGCCACCTGTAATACATTTAAGGATGTAAATCGGGGTAAAGAAAGGTTTTACAATTTATAAATTAACATTGTGTAAAATGTTTTCTTGATCAAAAGGTGGTACACTTTTTTTTGCTTTTGTTTTGTCATTTCTGCTGGCATTTTACAGAAGCGGATCCAAACCGTGACCTGTAACAAGCTTGAAGAAGAAATCTATGCAAAAACTATTTACAAATAAACACTTGCAAACACTACCGAGAGATTGTACCAGGGAAATATGACTTATTCACACGGTCCAACTGGACAATGGCCTCAATTCATTAAGATTATCTCCTGTCTTTTTAATAACGTTTCTAGAGTTATCACCATGGTGATAAGGCATGTAGTGTTCAGGAAACCTTTTACCTCAGGCAAACCTAAAGTTAACTCTTCTCTCTTTAAGTTAAGGTGAGATCTCTAAATTTAACTCTTCAATCCTTAAAATAACTACAGAATTCTAAAGTTAAAGACAGGCTTTTAATTAAAGGGAAGGTTCAGGGAGGGTGGGTAAAAAATAAAAATCAAATTCCACTTACCTGGGGCTTCCTCCAGCCCGTGGCAGGCAGGAGGTGCCCTCGCCGCCGCTCCGCAGGCTCCCGGTGGTCTCCGGTGGCGCGCCCGACCTGGCCAGGCCGGCTGCCAGGTCGGGCTCTTCTGCGCTCCAAGGCCCGGAACTTCTGCGTCCCACGCCGGCGCTCTGACGTCATCGGACGTCCTCCGGGCTCTACTGCGCATGCGCAGAACTACTGCGCATGCGCAGTAGAGCACGGAGGACGTCCGATGACGTCAGAGCGCCGGCATGGGACGCAGAAGTTCCGGGCCTTGGAGCGCAGAAGAGCCCGACCTGGCAGCCGGCCTGGCCAGGTCGGGCGCACCACCGGGAGCCTGCGGAGCGGCGGCGAGGGCACCTCCTGCCTGCCACGGGCTGGAGGAAGCCCCAGGTAAGTGGAATTTGATTTTTATTTTTTGCCCACCCTCCCTGAACCTTCCCTTTAACTGCATGTGAAAATAACTACAGAGGATGTAACTTAAAGAGAATCTGTACTCTAAAATTCTTACAATAAAAAGGATACCTATTCATGATGTTCTCCTGGACCCCTCTGTGCTGTTTCTGCCACTCCCTGCTGCAATCCTGGCTTGTAATTGCCATTTTAGGGAGTTTTTTCAAACAAAAGACATGGCTTGTGATAGGCTCAGAGAATCTCAGTCTGTGACTCACACAGCCTGCAGGGGGCATGGGTAGGTTGTGTATAGCTTCTATCCTATCACAAGTAGAGCTGCACATTCCAGCCTGAGTCCAACAAAGACGACAGAGGAGAGAAGATTATATCATATAACAGATAACACAGCCACTGTGCAACTAGGAAAGGCTGCAGTAACACAGACCACATTAGAACATGGATAGGAACTTATAGGATAGAAGAAATAAGGCTGAAAATGTTGTTACAGAGTCTATTTAAGGACTGAAGTGATAAGATAACTCTCTCACTGTGAAAACTTATCTCTACACCTTAATAAGGCAAGATTGATATGTGGTGGTAAGTTTCCTCCTTATTATCTCCAGCATGATCTTAGTGAATTGAGGCCTTTAACTTTAGAATTCTGTAGCTATTTTTAAGGATTTAAGAAATAACTTTAGAGCTTATCACCATGGTGATAGCTCTAGAAAAGTTATTAAAGACAGGAGATAAGCTTAGTGCATTGAGGCCATTGACTGGCTGTATGTGAAATTAACTACAGAGGAGATAACTTTAGGACAGAAGTGATAAGATAACTCTCTCACTGTGAAAACGTATCTCTACGCCTTAATAAGGCAAGATGGATGTGTGGAGGTAAGTTTTATCTTGCCTTACTATCTCCAGCATAATCTCGTGAATTGAGGCCGTCCTAAATGATACATTCAAATGTGTGTACACATCAGTGGGGTAACACTGGAGGGGTCCTTGTTGATTCCCCCTCCACCACCACCACTCTGTATGGAATGTACAGAGTGGGGTGTCACTATCCTCCAGGTACTGCTACAAAACCACAGATAGAAATACATTGCTTGTAAGTGGGAATGCATCTCACAGAGGCAATCAACAGTCACATAGACCCGTACTATGAGAATAGTAATAAACATATCAACCCTCAATGCAATTAAATGTCTAAGGTCAGTAGGGTGGCTGATGCAATGGACTATACAACAAAGAGGTGCTAATACACATATACAGTGACCTATCTACCCAGTGTTCAACAGGTTTCACCCCGAAAGACTTCGTCAGGAGAGTGATGTGGGGTGAGGTAATATCTACAATATGTAGAATATACACAACAGCCCCTTCCCAGTTACCGTATATTCCGGCGTATAAGACGACTTTTTGAACCCTGAAAATCTTCTGCAAAGTGGGGGGTCGTCTTATACGCCGGGTGTCAGGTGCGGGGTGTTAGTATTGTGGCAGGCAGAGCTTACCGGGTGCAGCAGCCTTGGCGGAAAGGTCCGCTCGTGTCCTCGGTCCTTCTATGTCCTCCACTGTCCCCCGCATTATTTATGTCCACGTCCCCTGTGTTTGAAAAGTCAAAGCTGCAATATAATAGCATCTTGCGAGCAGCCGCTCGCATGGGTAACACCGCAGCTTCCTGATTCCGGGTCACATGACTGGTGACGTGCGCTCCACAATTCAGTGTCTTCCTCTTCCTATGCACGTCACCAGTCAGGTGACCCGGAATCAGGAAGCTGCCGTATTATCCATGCGAGCGGCTGCTCCTAAGATGCTATTATATTGCAGCTTTGAATTTTCAAACACAGGGGCCGTGGAGATAAATGATGCGGGGGACAGTGGAGGACATAGAAGGACCGAGGACACGAGCGGATCTTTCAAGGCTGCTGCACCCGGTAAGCTCTGCCTGCCACAATACTGACACCCCGCTCTTAAAAAAAAAAAAAATCACACCCTGATCTGTTTTCCCTCCCCTGGATGACTGCGGCACGCAGTAATATCCAAAGGTGTATACAGGGGTGGGCCAGGAGGATGGAGGAGGCATGTTGTGAAAAGGGGTAATCTTATACGGCGAGTATATGCCAAATTCTTTATTTTAACAGGAAAAGTTGGGGGGTAGTCTTATACGCCGGGTCGCCTTATACGCCGGAATATACGGTACATCAGCAAAAAACTCAGCAGCAAAATAGCCCAAGTCAGAGCTCTTTTTCTGCCGGGTTTTTTGCTGATGTAACTGGGAGTCTGTTGTGTGTATATATTGTACATATTACCCTCTCTATGGGCTGGTGCACACCAAAACCCGCTAGCAGATCCGCAAAACGCTAGCAGATTTTTAAACGCTTTTTTTTATTTTTATGAGGCGTTTTGCTAGCGTTTTGCGGATTGCTGCTGCGGTTTTCAGTATAGTAGATTTCATATATTGTTACAGTAAAGCTGTTACTGAACAGCTTATGTAACAAAAACGCCTGCAAAACCGCTCTGAACAGGCGTTTTTCAGAGCGGTTTGCGTTTTTCCTATACTTAACATTGGGGCAGAAACGCATCCGAAATCCAAAAAATGCCTCACCCAGGCATTTTTCGTTTCTGCAAAACGCCTGCCGCTCTGGTGTGCACCACCCCATTGAGATACATTGACCAAGCAGATCCGCAGCCGCAAGCGGATCTGAAAACGCCCAAAAAGCCGCTCGGTGTGCACCAGCCCTATCTGTATATTTCAGTTACCCCACTGAAATATATAGCACCACTACAAATACTTTGATTTTACTAATAAAGTGTACACGCGTTTTAATGTATCATTTAGAGCATTGTCTAGTTAGACTGTGTGAATTAAAAAAAAAAAACTATTTACAGTTAGTCATTAAAGTTATTACCTAGACAGGGCTGTCCCCACTCTTATTTGCAAAGTCAGTAGAGCCAATGGCTGAGCTGGTTCGGCGTTCCCCCCCCCCCCCACATATACATGGATTTCAGTATGGTAATATTGAGGAAAGAATTATGCTTAATGCGGATGTATTTGTGGGATACACAGTCCTCACTGGAGGCTGCCATCGATATTGCCCCTCTTCTAGAAAGGTCCTGTTCTAAGATGGTCATGGTTGAAACTTCCTCTGTCGGTTGTGGCCAGAGTGAGGGCCAGTGCACATCAAAAACCGCTACCGGATCCGCAAACGCTAGCGGTTTTTGAAGCTGTTTTTCAGAGCGATTCTAGGAATGTATAGAGAGGTTCTAAACATGCCTTGGTTTGTTTTTTGGAGCGTTTTTGTGTAGCAGTTTTTATATTTTGATACAGTAAAGCTGTAACTGAACAGCTTCTGTAAAAAAAACGCTTGGAAAATCTCTCTGAGCTAGTGTTTTTCAGAGCGTTTTTTCCACTTTTCTATACTTCACATCAAGGCAGAATCTCAGAAATCAGCAAAACTGCTGCAGGACCCGAGTTTGCATTAGGGGAAAAAACAAAGTGCTCTGGTGTGCACCATCCCATTGCAATACATTAGCCAAGCGTATTTCAGCCCGCAAGCATTTTAAAAAACACTCAGAACTGCTCTTGGTGAGCACCAGCCCTGAATCTTGTAAAAATGGTACTTATGCCTCAAATCCTATTTCCTGCATAACTCCCCAATTTGGTTGCCACTAAAACTGTTTAAGATTTTTGTTAAGATGTTCAGGGACTTGATCTGGAACAAAAAAAAAAAAGTTATTACCTGAATCAATGTTTGTTTGATGTCGGCATATCTACTTCATGACTGACACCGGACCATACCTCAATGGCTGGCTAGAATTAGAAACTCCTTCCACAGCCTCAGATTTTCAATTGCATCCTTGAACTGCTCTAGAAGTGATGCTGCAATGATCAAGAATGTTTTTTTTTTTTTTATTATTTTATTAAACAGGTTTGTCTTATGTGTTTTTAGAAATTGTTTCTTGAAAACCTCAGGAAAGCCTTAACAGGCCATGGAGGAGGGAAACCACTTACAGAGAGTGCGGCTATTGCTTGTGTAAAGTTGTGCAAAGCATCAACATATGTCAACTGGGAGGATAATTCTGTCATATTTCACTTAGTTCAGTCTTTGGTCATTGACTTAAAGGTGAGCAAAGTTATAATTAAGTGTATGCTATTCAGCCTTTTTCTACATATTGTTTTTTATTTTCAAGCAGAGCTTATACATTTAAAAGTTACCCATTCCTCACAACTTTTTTTTTCTTTGCCCCCATCCCCCGAAGCCTTACTTAGTTGTCTTAATTTACAGTCCAAGCTGTGTTCTTCAGGCTGGTCTGTAAAATACAATTCAGTATGTTAAAATGGCTTCATTTAAGGTTGAGTTTTAGATTATGTAAATAGTTCAAATAAGCCTTTTCCATTTATGAAGTACGAGTGGCATTCTCTCTAAATAAGAGTATTTAGTTTCTCTTCATGAAACTGTGACCACTCCCTTTTAAAGTGGCCCAAATAATGAAAGCACTGAGGTCTCTCCCATAGAGTGAAATGAATTGTTAGTGGAAACATGCCACTCCTCTTTTTAAGAGCCACTATGCAAGGCCACGCTGCTGACATGATGCAGCACCCAGACTCAAAAGGTATCTTGAACCAGGATGGAAGTGTGTTAGTGATGTTACCATGTTACCAAGGAGCGTCTATCCCCCTATTTATTATTATTTTTTTAATTCAATTATTTTCAAAATAAAAGTACAAACAAGGGTGGCATCAAAAGTCAACAATACAGTGGGATGCGAAAGTTTGGGCAACCTTGTTAATCATCATGATTTTTCTGTATAAATCGTTGGTTGTTACGATGAAAAGTGTCAGTTAAATATATCATATAGGAGACACACACAGTGATATTTGAGAAGTGAAATGAAGTTTATTGGATTTACAGAAAGTGTGCAATAATTATTTAAACAAAATTAGGCAGGTGCATAAATTTGGGCACGACATGGGCACAGCTGCTAAAATACCCTTTATTGTGGCTGGGTTGACACAAAAAAAAGCTTACAGCAGTGTATGCAAGTTGTTTCGCAGGGACTAGCCCTGCTTCATCAGAGAAGTCTCTGATGTAGTAGGGCTAGTCCCTGCGAAACAGCTGTCAGGCTTGTTCCCCCCCCCCCCCCCCACTGCTGTAAGTTTTGTTGCGTCAACCCAGCCACAATAAAGGGTATTTTAGCAGCTGTGCCCATCTCCTCCTTCTCCTCTGATTGAAATCGTGAACTACCATTGGAGCACGCTGCAGGTAAGCCCAGTGTGGCAGTATCCACCCCTGCTGCATTTTGTGCAAGTGCTTTCTCCTCTCCATATTTGCATGTACTAGAGAAGATGTAGCCAAGCTGTGCATTATGCATCTTATACCTGGCACAATGATTACTTTTGACCTCTTGAGTCAGCCCTGTCCAAAGTCCAGCCCAGGAGCCAAATGCTTTCCACGGAGCGATTTCTGTTGGCCCCAAAACTGTACAGTTAATTCCATGCATAGCTCCAGTGCAGGGGCCAGCAGCTGTAATGGCCACTGATTAGCAGCTGCTACTGTGCTAAATGCACACAGTAAAATGGGTTATTTCCCATGGAAATGTTTTATTTGACAAAATGTCACAGGCATAGTGTACCTAATGGCAATCAAAAATTGTGTTTAACTTCTCTAGTTCAGTCCCATAGCACTCTCAAGAACGGCGATACGGTCCTTGGCCTAAAAAGTTAGGACACACCTGTCATAGGTGGAATCAACTTGGCTTAAGATACTGGAAAATACCCTTTAGACTAAAAGTCAATCAACAGTTAAATAAATACAGATAAAATTATATTTATGAAATGTATTCAGGATATGGCAATAAATCCCAAGCCATTGTTTCCTAACAAGCAATGTTTACGAATAGAAGCATTATCTCTGCCTATATGGCCTGGCATGGCCG
Source organism: Hyperolius riggenbachi (assembly GCF_040937935.1). Taxonomy (NCBI): domain Eukaryota; kingdom Metazoa; phylum Chordata; class Amphibia; order Anura; family Hyperoliidae; genus Hyperolius; species Hyperolius riggenbachi. The sequence goes on along the minus strand of NC_090647.1, from coordinate 249,554,831 downwards.
CAGTATGCTTGTATTCATAAACATTGCTTGTTAAAGGAAATATCCAGGCATATGAAAAAAGACATTTACTTACTTGGGGCTTCCTCCAGCCCCTTGCAGCAGACGTATCCCCTGCAGCAGCTCCGCTCCCAGCCACCGGCCCGGGGTCCCCGCCAGTGCAGAGGCCGACCTCGCTAGGTCGTCCTCTACTGTGGCTGCACGAGCGCCGCTGTCAATCACTTGCACGTGGTGTGGAGTGTACTGTGCAGACGCAGAAGTTCTGCGCTTGCGCAGTACACTCCACACCACGTGTGAGTGATTGAAGATCGTGTCTTGGAGACAGGCTCTGATTTGCCCTGAGCTGTATGAGTTGTTGATCCATTTGCTGGATATAATCCATCTTTCTTGGAAAATCCACCACCCCTGGGACTGAAGTCTCTTACCCCTGATGCACCAAAGTACATTTGGCATATGTGTCCTCAGGTATAGATAGCCAGGCATACAGTGCTGCCCATAATTATTCATACCCCTGGCAAATTTTTACTTACTATTATTCAACCAACAAGTAATCTTTTTGATGGGAAATGACATAAGTATCTCCCAAAAGACACTGTTGTTCTTTGAAGAGACACTCAAGCAGAAAAAAAAATGATATAATGAATTGGTTGTGTAGTACGGATAATTACTAGAAGATTAGTAGCAAAGAAAATATTCTCATATTTCTATTTTCAGTTATATAGTGTTTTTTATAGCATTGCATCATTCTTTAATATTTGCAGTTTCCACACTACTCATAATTCTAAATGTTTTTACAGAGCAGTCTTGTGAACTATTGACCCTGCCCTCTGGCAGGGAAAAGTTGAGTTAATAAACTTCAGAAGACAGACCTCTCTGCGACTTTGAACGTCGTGGAGCTTAATAGCTGTTTTTGCATAGAGATAACTGGAGTTTCTTAACTCTTCCTGTACTGGAAAGAATTAGACTTCTGTCTCTGCTCATAATGTTTTATCTCTAGCTGTACTACACATACAAATCAATATATCATAATGTTTTTTCTCTTCAGTGTCTCTTTAAGGAATGCACCTTATTCCTTCATTCCAAATATGTTGTCTGGCAGTCCTGCTGATAGTGTCTGAATCACACATGACACAAGTATGCAGCTAATCCAGTCAGACTTCAGTCTGTAACTGATCTGCATACTTTTTCAGGTTCTATGGCTTAAAGTATTAGAGGCATGAGACCAGAAGGGCAGCCATGCTACTGGCAGTGTTTAAAAGGAAAAAAATGTGAAATAAGAGTGGTTGCTTTTGGAATAAGAGTGATTGCTTTTTCCTTATGTCGTTTGTTCAGATATGTGACTGGTCTATGCTTGCGGCCTGTCCGCCCCATTGGAACTTTTACGAAGCCCCCGGTCCGTGGCTCTGGGCGGCGTCCGATGTGGGTGCGCGCACCAGGGCAGCGCGGTCTCGGGCGGGTTCTGGCGCTTTCAGGTTGGCCTGGCCCAGGGGGCTCCCGCGTGGAGGGCACGCCCATAAATAAGTGGGTAGCCGGAAAGGGTTATTAATTTATTTAATGTCAAGATGGGTAGGTGGAATTCTTCAACTACAATTAGTTTGATTTGTGACACTGGTGGAATGTTTATATACATAAATATTCTTGGTATATTATAATAAAAATAAATCAAACTATGATGCAAACCTGGGACCCACGTATGATGGCTTCACGGCTGTCACATCTGGGTCACATAACGGCTGAGTTTGAGAAAAAAAATAAAAGGAAATAAATATTAGCCTCCATTTCCCTCTCAGTTCAGGTGTCTTTTAATTTAATGGTTAAATCATTTATTGGTTGGATGTTTGCAGACCTTAATCAAATGTAAAATTGGCATAGTCCCATGTGTATAAATGTGCTTGCTGCATTTTGACTGTATTTGTATTTTATTGTTAAAGTACCTAATCACATTTCATAACATTTGCTAATAAATGTTACAACAGTAGCAACAAGCCCCTTCTGCAATCCTTCAGTTGTTATATACAGCCCTTACTGTTAACCCCTTTTCCTCTCTCAACAGAACTTGCTCTTCAATCCAAGTAAACCTTTCTCCAGAGGGGCTGGAAATCAGAATGCAGATGTTGATCTTATGATTGACTGCCTTGTTTCCTGTTTCAGGATTAACCCTCAGAACAACCAACATTTCAAAGTATGTTCACTATAAGATAAAGTCTGTCTGCTATGTAAAGATGACACAATCTCTGAACTGTGTGCATGCATGAAGCGGAAAAAGCTTCACAGGGAGCTCATTTTCAGTTGTTACACACAATGTAACAATTGAGGAATGTAAACAAAATATACGGTTATCTGCACTTCGGATCGGATCCTAAGCCGAAGGGTCTTTCTATGGTAGGATAAAATGCTTTAACTGTTTGAATGTTGTTCTGCTACAATTTTGTTTTATATTGGCTTTAAATCTGTAAAGAATCTTTTATAGCAAAGAAATAATACTGAGTTTCAGCCCACTTTAATACTTTGGAAAGCAAACTTCAGTTCATTTTCTAAAGCTTTCATATAGCAAGGATTTGTTGGCCAGTTTGCATCATGTGTTGTCTGTTTACAGAATATAATTAAGAGTAACCCATGCTGAGATGATTATTTGCTAGCAAAATGTAAGAGAATACGTTGTCCATTTTTAAGTAATTTGGTTGTGTTTTGAAAGCTTATCACACATATCACACAAGTAACTCAGGCAACAGGGACTAGTTACTGTGACTAGACATAAATTTACTTTAAAGGACACCCAAGGCGAAAATAAACTAATGAAATAAACAATTGTATCTATCTTTCTTCTCCTAAAAATGACTTTTTAAGATATTCCACAGTTTTATGTTTAAATCTACTTTTTAAGTTTTAACTGTTATATTGTTTTTGTTCAATGACACATTCATTGAAGTATGTGAGAGCTAAAATTTATGAACAATTGACCTTTTTTATCTCTCTCCTGCTCTCAGAAGCCATTTTCTGCTAGAAAAATGTTTTATATTTGGAATTTCTTATCAGTGAGGGTCACGCTGTGGTCACTTCTTGAGTCAGGACTCAGTCAGCCACTTACATACCTGATGTTTAACTCTTTCAGGCAGAGAGAGAAAAAAAGGAACACAGCCTAGTTATTTGTGTGCTAGGCACTGTACATACACGTCTATTTCATCATGTCGCATGTCACCTCGGGTATCCTTTAAAGCAATGATGGCAACTTCTCAGGTCAGGGGTAGGCACATTCTGTCACCACATTCAGACCATAAAACGTGCCAACATTTTCTTTTTTGTAAGTGTTTTTTTTGGGGGGGGAGAGGGGTGCATTATATGTTACAGGTCAGCCATCACTGCGGCTGCGCTGGCCCAGCTGCACGCGACACACAGCCCGTAACCGCAGGGGGAGCTCTCTGCGCATGCACGTAACGTAATAGTGACATCACACGCATGCGCAGAATGCTCCTGGCAGTGTGCGCGTGAAGCCGCAGTAATGCCCGACTTTGGCGACCCGGAAGAGGGTGCCGGAGGGCAATTAGCCACATCGGAGAATGGGGAGAGCGGTGGTCCTCAGGACGGCTCACCATTCTTTCCAGCTTCCCCCGTTTGTCCTATATTTTTTTGCATCTGGTATCCTTTAAAGACGTAAGAGTTATGGAGTGCTACACTTTGTCTTCTCTGTTGGATGGTATTGAAACCTGTATGATATCTCAATAAGATGAAAAAAATGTAAGTCTTTTGAGATGTGAATGATTTGAATAATGAGCAGAAGGAAATTTAACACAACTGTGGTAAAACATTGAGGGAGAGAAGGTGTCAGACATTTTAAAAGTGGAAAGTGGTATACTATGGACACTTGTGGGTATCCTCAAAGTTAACGGGCTGTGCACTGTTAAATTGTGATTATATAGTTGCTAGGGGTAACTACCACTTGGCACCAGCAGCCAGAACTCGACACTTCACAGCCTTGCAGATCTCTCTCGAAGCGGACAACAGATGTCACAAGTAATTAAGGAGATTTATTTGGCAAATGCAGTAATACAGGATCAGCAGTGCACCAAGAGTTACACTATTAGTGACCAGCAAAACTCGAGTAAGGCAAGCATTGTTACGGTATTGGCGTTAGCATGCGTTACCATTACAATGCTTTTACAGTACTAGGGTACTGTGGGTCGTGATAATAGCATAATTTGTGGTACGCTGCTGCTGGTAGTAATGATAACATTGGTGTGCACTGTCTGCACACAGCAACATTACTGCAGCTTTGTGCATCAACCCCAATATGATGTAAGTCAGGGAAGTAACTGTTAAACACTAGTTTTTAGAAGAATGTGTACATTGCTCAAAAAATAAAGTGAACACTGAAACACAATGTAAATCCTAGTCATAAACACTTCTGTGAAATCAAACTGTCCACTTGGGTAGCAACACTGATTGACAATCAATTTCACATACTTTTGTGAAAATGGAATAGACAACAGGTGGAAATTCTAGGCAATTAGCAAGACATCCACAATAAAGGAGTGTTTCTGCAGGTGGTGACCACAGACCACTTCTCAGTTCCTATCCTTTCAGGCTGATGTTTTGGCCACTTTAGAATACTGGTGGTGCTTTCACTTTAATGATCGCGTGAGACGAAGTCTACAACCCACACAAGTAGCTCAGGTAGTGCAGCTCATCCAGGATGGCACATCAATGCGAGCTGTGGCAAGAAGGTATGACTGTGTCTGTCAGCGTAGTGCCCAGAGGATGGAGACGATGTGCCAGGAGACAGGCCAGTATACAGGAGATGTGAAAGAGGCCGTAGTAAGGCAACAACTCAGCAGCAGGACTGCTACCTCTGCCTTTGTGCAAGAAGGAACAGGAGAAGCACTGCCAGAGCCCTCTAAAATGACCTCCTGCAAGCCACAAATGTATATGTGAATGCTCAAATGGTCAGATACAGACTCCATGAGAGTGGTATGAGGGCCTGACGTCCACAGGTGGGGGTTGTGCTTACAGCCCAACACCGTGTAGGACGTTTGACATTTGCCAGAGAACACCAAGTCTGGCAAATTTGCCACTAGTGCCCTGTACTCTTCACAGCTGAAATCAGGTTCACACTCAGCACATGTGACAGACGTGACAGAATCTGGAGACGCCGTTGAGAATGTTCTGCTGCCTGCAACATCATCCAGCATTACCGGCTTGAAATGGATTAGTAATGGTGTCGGGTGGCATTTCTTTGGGGGGCTGCACAGCCCTCCATATGCTCGCCAGAGGTCTGGCTACCATTCGATAAAAGATGGGTTTCCTCAGACCCCTTGTGAGACCATATGCTGGTGCTGTTGGCCCTGGGTTCCACCTAATGCAAGACAATGCTATATCTCATGTGGCTGGAGTGCTTCAGCAGTTCCTGTAAGAAGACATTGATGCTTTGGACTGCCCTGCCCGTTCCCCAGACCTGAATCCAATTGAGGACATGTGGGACATCATGTCTCACGCCATCCACCAATGCAACATTGAACCTCAGACTGTCCAGGTGTTGGTGGATGGTTTAGTCCAGGTCTGGGAGGTGATCCCTCAGGAGACCATCCGCAACCTCATCAGGAGCATGCCCAGGCACTTTAGGGAGGTCATGCAGGCACGTGGAGGCCACGCACACTACTGAACCTCATTTTGTGTTGGATCAGCCTGTAGTGTGTTTTTCCACTTTAATTTTGAGTGACACCAAATCCAGACCTCCCTGGGTTGATACATTTTATTTCCATTGATAATTTTTGTGTGATTTTGCTGTCAGCACATTGAACTATGTAAAGAACAAATTATTTAATATGAATATTTCATTCATTCAGATCTAGGATGTCTTATTTTTGTTTCCTTTTTTAGCAGTGTATAAACATTAATGTACAAAAGCGTTATGTTGAGCTGTTAATCAAACATGAAGAAAAGTGTGATGGGCAGATATTTGTTTGAAACTGTTATATGTGAAATATGGGTTAAGTTTTTTGTTTCAATTATTTTTATTCAAAATGAAGCAGTACAGTGGATTAGGTTTTTAATATGTCTTTTTTAATTCTAACCTGAATAAGGCTTATTATTTCTCCTGTTCATTTTAAAGATTTGCTTGGCACAGTCCTCTCCGTCAACATTTCATTATGTGCTGGTGAACTCTCTGCACAGGATTATCACAAATGTGAGTAACTTGTGCTTTTTCCTACAAGTAGTGACTATGAATTTTTTATACTATGTTGCTTCTAGATTTATTCAATATTAAGCATACTTTGATTTTATCCCTATGTCAGTAAACCTGAAATGAGTAATCCTTTTTTTTAAACATATGTTTTAAAGCTAAATTTCATAAAAACAACTAAATACAACGATAAAGTACAGTATCAGGTATCTTGCGTGCTAAAACATTTGCAGTTTTGTTTAGCCTGTCTAGCTTATCAATGAGAGCCTGCTTTTTTCTCTGCCCTCCAAGCAGAGTGCAGAGGGTAGCTGAGCCAAAACAGATGGTTCATTGCTTCCTAGCCTGCTGATTGGACATCACAGGTCTCAAACTAACTCATAGGTTAATCTCAAAAGGCCTGATTGACTTTTCGGACATTTTTGGTAGTGCTAGGATTTTCAGCTACGCTTTACATGGTACACTGAACATCTTTAACTGTTCTTCAAAGGAGCTTGTAGTCTTATTGCTACCACAGCCATAGTCTATATCCCGGTTGAGGGCAATTTGAAGGAATCCAGTTAACATGCTGGTATGTTTTTGGGATGATGAGAACCAGTTGAGTATAGTATGATGATTAACATGCGGAGTATAAACCGATGCCATCTCAGGCAGAAAATATGCTTGGAAAAGAGAAATCGAGAACCCGATATGGTGTAGTATTGTTAAGTTGGTTGTGGTTAAAAGCAAAATATTTTAGATATACTCAAACATGGGTTACCCATAGGCAACCACTTCAAGTGCAGGTGGGGAGTATTAGAACCTGACCCCACTCAGGTTTTTAAGATGTCGCTCTCTGTAGATAGGAAACGGGGTAGCACCCCTCCACCGAGGGTGGACTCAAGATTTCAGCTAGGCTTGGTGTACAGAGGTGCCAGAGTAGAATAAAAACGTTTAAAAACCGTCTAAAAGAGGGGGATGTTCAGGTGGACTTACCTCCCTCAAAAATATAAAACTCAATTGAGTCACAATATATCAATACAAAAATGTTTATTGAACTCCACTTAGTGCAACGCGTTTCGCAGGTGTGGTCCTGCTTCATCAGGCAAACAGGAGTATAACTCAATGGGTCTAGATGCAGAAGTGAGCTCAAAACTCCATGCAAGTAGTGTTCTGGCCAGGAATCGAACTGGGGACCCTAGCACTGCAAGGCAAGATCGCTAGCCACCATTACTGTGATAGCAGAATGTACAAAGATTTTCAGCGCAGGTATTGGGACATAATCAGATACCTTTACTTGGGTACATAGAAAATGCATTAATCAGTCCAACACACATTACTGGATTAAATATATTTTTTACATTTGCCTGAAGTTAAGTTGCTCATAAGGAACATACAAACACTGTTCTACTGGAGGGTCAGTGTAAGCCTTGGAATTCTGTCGTCTGCTGTTTCCATAGCTGCAAAATATGAGCTCACCATAAGGAAGCTTTTATGGTAATAGGACACAACAGGAAGTTATGTGGCCAGATGGCACCATAGGTCTTGCAGGCTAAGTACTACACCAGTATATTCAATATCACTGACTCAGCAGGCTGTTAGCAACCTTCAGTGACAGAAATCCTCTAACTGAAGATGATAGTCATTTTTTTAGTGTTGCACATTATTTCTTTTCATATCAATGTTTCGCTCTAAACCTGTGAAGAGTTTAACTGAGTCATAAATACTTTACATTAGACTGTCTGTAATGTTTACACTATCCTGTTCTTGATTGTTCTTTACTCATCTGTTTGAAATTTCAAAATAAAACTAAGCCACACATCAATAGTTTAATGTATGCTTTTAAAACAATATTATAAAATTGAGATTGTGCCACTGTTTGTAATTGCATTTAAATTAATTATTTTAGGATCCTAGGCACTTGTAAAATCGAACTATAGAAATGAGTTGCAATGAAAATTCGCCTAGATAATACATTAATATGTTATGCATGTTGATGCAGATTTGTTTTCTGATACATTTTTCCTCAGATCTTGATGAAGTGATGGCTAGGAGCTCAATTTTTTTTTACTGTTATATAATTATTACGATGGTATACTCAAGAAGTCTGCCTAGAAAATGTTTAATGTAGCACTGATCTATTATTCATTATGCTCTCATTGTTTATTTTACCCCATTGTGAAGATACAGGCATAACACTCTTCAGTATGTTCAATAGAAGCTACCGATAGTTTAAAAAAAAAAAAAAAATCAACCCTCAACCAAAATGGCAGTGTGTTAAAATTCCTGCTTGAATAATGGGGTTTGAAGTTGTTCCCACTGCTTTTTATGGAGTTAAATTAACTCTCTAAATTCATTAGTATATCACTTTTTAACATCTGCTAAGCTGAGTAGAACAATGGGTGCTCAGAAGAGGATTCCGTGCCATTTTGTGAGAATGGCATTGCTTTTGCTGTCTATGAAAATCGTGCAGATCAGGTTTGTGTGGTGCAGGAAATTGGACATATGTGATTGGTTCCTTAGAAAAACATGTGTCCATTTTGTATGTTCATTGCTTTGTTGCCATCTCTTTGTAAGCAAAGATTCTAGCTGGTTGGTGACTGCTTTCTCAATAACTTTTGATAGGAATGGGAAATTTGCCACAGGTCTGTATTTGGCCACAGAATCGGGATCCAGTGAAGGTCTCTTCAAGAGGGGTTTTATGATTGCTTTCTTTAGTTCTTCCAGTTACAGCCCACTGTGCAAATAGTTTAAAAACACACGATTGGTTCGCACGATGGCCAGGGGCCCCGGACCTCTCTCACTGGCCGGGGCCCCAAGGCCAATGCGCGATACCTGGAGGGGAGTGCAGGTGGGCCTGGACCTCTCACACCCAGGCTCTGGACCTCTCACGTCCAGAAAACCCACCAACACTGCCTCCATACTGAATGCTAAATTCGACACACACAAGCAATAGAACACAGCAATACATGCATGCAGCTACATTTAAGTCGTCAGCAGGTGCTCGTCAGCCAATCAGGATGCACTGTCATACACCCTTTACCTGCCATACCACATCTAGCAGCCATTAGCATTCAGGTGGGAGGCTTCAGTTGGACGCAAATCGCAAGATTGCGTCGCTAGCAGGACCGCCCCGTGCAGGCATTCCTCCCACAGGGGTTCCTCCCTAACCTCTCACCTGTCTGCCATGTCCAAGAGCTGAAAAAAAACGTTTAAAAACACACGATTGGTTCGCACGATGGCCAGGGGCCCCGGACCTCTCTCACTGCGATACCTGGAGGGGAGTGCAGGTGGGCCTGGACCTCTCACACCCAGGCTCTGGACATGGCAGACAGGTGAGAGGTTAGGGAGGGACCCCTGTGGGAGGAATGCCTGCACGGGGCGGTCCTGCTAGCGACGCAATCTTGCGATTTGCGTCCAACTGAAGCCTCCCACCTGAATGCTAATGGCTGCTAGATGTGGTATGGCAGGTAAAGGGTGTATGACAGTGCATCCTGATTGGCTGACGAGCACCTGCTGACGACTTAAATGTAGCTGCATGCATGTATTGCTGTGTTCTATTGCTTGTGTGCACTGTGCAAATAGCACTGAGTTATTTTCTGTAGTACTGATGAGCTCTGGGCACTGCATTAAGGGTCGAGTTGGGCCAGGATCCTGGTTGCCGGTAGCGAGGCGGAGACTTTGACACTGAGTGAAGAATATTTTGGTGTTCTCATCCAAAGACTTGCCATGGTTGTACGGCAATAAGCACATACAAAGTCCTGGGATCAATTGATGTCATTGGTATAATGCTGGCACGGATGGTAGACACCTTGTTTGCAAAGAATGCAAATAATTCTTCACATCTTTCCATGGAGAATGTGGTTGGAAGTTTACGCCACTCTTTCTAGTCTGCGCCCCTTCTTCTTTTTTTTTTAGCTCCGTGATGGTTTTGTCAAACCAATTAGCTTTCTGTTTTTTATGGTCTGAGTGTGAGTGTGGCACTTTTTATGGGCCTGACCACCTTTTTCCCTCCTATGCGGTTTAGTTAAAATTCCTAGAGATTCCAGCAGATAAGCTTGTTTTTTTCCAATGTGAGAGGCAGCTCTTGATGGCCTGAGAGACAATAGGAAGATGGCCTTATATATTATCATTGCTCTTTGCGAAGGAATAGGTTAATTAAGCTCTTCCTAGAGCAGTGTTACTCAAACCTGTCCTTGTGTCTCCCCAACGGTGCATGTTTTGCAGGCAACCCTGCCTATGCACAGGTGGGTTAATTAATGTCTCAGGTAGGTGTATTCCATGTATATGAGAAACTAACTACCCCACCTGTGCATAGGTGAGGTTGTTAGCAAACCATGCACGGTTGGGGAGTCACGAGGACAGGTTTAAGAAACACAGGGGGAGATTTATCAACGCATTACCGACAGTTTTTTCTTCTTAATCTGTTCGAACCAGCAGGGAGAACAGTTCTGCATGAGAAGAACCTTCTTAAGGGCCGGTTTCCATTACAAAGTAATGCGAATGTGGCTACTTAGCCGCATCGCATCACTTCCACCGCCGGCCGCATCACTTCCGCATCTCCAGATGCGGAAGTCAATGGAGGCGATGGGTCGCGGCTGCGGGCGGATGCGGCCGTGCGAGAATCTGCAGCATGCTGCAGATTCTCGCACCGCACCGCTCCGCACAACATGCACGCAGTGTAAACTCTTCCATTGGCGTGCATGTGTTTCAGCATACACGCAGTGCGATGCGGCTATGTAGCCGCATCGCACCGCTCCTAGTGGAAATGGGCCCTAAATCCTAGGTAATAGTGGCAGTTTAGCATGAATTTCTAGTGCTGCACTACAGTTAAGAAAAGTGCAAATGCATCCCTAAACTGGTGCAGATTAAGAAATGCTTGACAGATGTAGAACTGCTGGATAGACATGATTGCAGAGTGCAGGCTATACATGATTTGTGATGTCTTCCTCCCACCTGCTGAATTCCTCCTCAGAGCCGGCTGCTGTCAATACAGCAGGTGTGTTTATCTCAGCAACAGCAATTGTTGCATTACTATGGGATGCGAAGGGAAGGTAGATCTGGTTTCTGTGTTGCATGGACATGCTTTCTAAAGTGTTGATATCCTTCAAGCTGTGATCCCCTGAGTATCCTGGTAGAGATCTCCTATTCCATAGTGTGTCCTTGTAAGAGTAGAGGGGGCTTTTGTTTGTTTGATTGTGTGGATTATCAGCTTCCCATGCAGGACTCCAAACAATGTTCAGCTACACAGGTCTTTCATGGTGCGTGCAATCCATCTTGTAGCTTAGCCATCCATGAACTTCCATGATTACGAAAGGATTCCAGTTGTAGCCAGGGATTTCATGGTGCAGAATCTCTTAAGTATTCCTTCTGTACATATATGTATTAATCCTCCTCAAAGCCGGGACAAGGTGTGGAGCAAGTAAAAGGTGAGGCAGCCATTTTGAGCATGCTCAGTAGAATATAACCCTCCATTCTGCGCATGCGGACTGCAGGAGCACACATTTACACCTTTCAGGCCATTGCATGAAGTGGTTTAATATGTTATACTTTTGCCCCAATCTGGACATATCTGTTTGCCGTAATGCTGCCATGGTTCATAAAAAATGCCTTTTCAGCAGCCATAAGGGTCGTGTATACAGACTCATGCTTTTCACAAATGGAAACAGGGTAGAGAAAAGTATCCGGGCACCAATCGCAGCAGTTTGATGCTAAACAACCTTTAATTCATCCCCGTGGTAATGACCTACAGCAAGTGGCGGCCTGACAGACGTTTCACAGGATTAACCTGGTTCTTCAGAGGCAACCATTACCTGTGAAACGTCTGTTAGGCCGCCACTTGCTGTATGTCATTACCATGGGGATGAATTAAAGGTTGTTTAGCATCAAACTGCTGCGATTGGTGCCCGATACTTTTCTCTACCTTACTTACATTTCATGGCTGATTAATCTGGAGGCACAGTTGTTGAGACCTGCTATCCCGTGTGTCTGCAATCTGCAGCATCTTGTGCCAATCATCTTAATCTACCTACTATTTTATTTTCACAAATGGAACAGTACAGTTGTCACTGTTGCATTTTATTCATATCTTGATGCTGATAGCAGAATAGATGTTTATTAGGCTTACTGAGAAATAGAAAATGAATAGTATGTTTTTATTCGATATGCAGTCTAGTCAGTTTTATGTAAAATCATACATTTTGCAACAGATGTCCTTTACAAGGTGCAGGAAGCCAGGCATGCGACGCATAGTAGCAGTGGAAAACAAATGAGTGACTTGAAATGTTGTAGTTCTTTATGCAAAACTTCAGTGACCCTGAAGGGAAAGTTGTTCTCACATTGCAGATGACATTCACATTTAAAAGTTAAATTCTGTGCCTGCGGTTCAGCTTCACGTAATGGTTAGAAAACATGGCTAACTTATTAGGACTTGTATCTCAATACATTTTAAGCAAACTTTCCTAAAACACAGAACATTATTATACAGCTATTTTTTTATTTTTTTGTTGTTGGGTGGTGGGATCTTTTGTTTGTCTGGTCATAAAACTTTTGGTAGAAAGAATACAATAAAATGAGCATGTTATACAACTTGTAGATAAAAGCTGATGAATCAGTTTTGCCTTTGCATACACAATAGACGCTGTCAAAATAGTCCAATAACTAGAAGTAGTACAAGTGTAATTTCCAGTTGCTTGAGAGTTCAAACAGAGGGCTTGTGTGTAACACTAACCCCCCACAGTGGTCCCTTTCTCACTAATGCAGAGCAGCGCACATCGGAAGACATTTATCAGCGCTCTGGTGCCGTCTTCTGCACATCTTACAGCTTCTGGCTGTTCTGCTACATCCTCGGTACGGCTCCTGGTGCGTGCACATGACCTGATGCGAGTCAGGTGACACATCGAAAGATTATGGAGGATGCAGCCAGCAGCTGTAAGAAGTGAACAGGATGGTGCCAGGAGCTCTGGTAAGTGTCTTCTACTGCATGCTGCTCTGCATTCGGGCCTGAACCCACTGCTGCATTCTTTAAAAAGCATGCTTTTTTCAAGCGTTTTTTGAAATGCGTTTTAAGTCATTTTTATGTGTTTTTGTGCGTTTGAATGCAGCAGTGGGCTCAGGCCCTAAGTGAGAGACGGGCACACCCCCATGACACCCCGATTAACCAGGACTCTATTGTAATGATAAAAACAGCTGCTCTGCCTATGAATTATGTACATTTTATATTAGAAGTATGGTGTTTTTTACCCCTTTAAACTTAAAATACTTAAGTCTTTTTTACACCATATTTGAAATGAATAATCAGTGAGGTTTGCATAATTGCAACTTGAATACAAATTGTATGCAGCTTGGAATTGAGTTAATCCAAATTATCAGGAAGTGCATTTCATTGTCCCAGTTCTAATCAGCAGGAAAAACTTTGACATACAAATGAACATTTACATGACAACACTTTTTTTTTTTTATGTGGTTATACAACTGTATGGTTCTGCTTATGCTTATCCCACTTCCTCACAGAAACAGGAGACAGAAGGATGTTAAAGGCGTTACTGTACAGGACCGTAGAAACAGCTGCACTGACAGCCAAGTTACATGGCAGGATCTTATTATGTAGTAAAATACCTCTAATGACCCCTCTCAGTATGGGCTTTTCTGATGTAGTCAGTGGACCCTGCAAGCTTTTAAAATGCATTTTTTGGCATGGAAGAGGGGAACATAAGGGGAAAAAAGTGGGATGATAGCATGTATGGGCTAAAGTTATTCTCAGGCACAGAGTTTATATTTATTTCATATCTCTTCTGGTTGTCATTTTAGCATTTTCTACTGTCTTTTATGCACTAAGTTGAGCTGTTTTTAACGGAAATGTTTTAATAGCTTTCTTTTAAAAAGATCTTGTACATTTTAGTGTGACATTTATGCAAATGTACATTTTATTAAGGGCTATCTTATGATTTAGGATTTGTTTAGCGCTGACTTCTTGCGCAGAGCTTGAATACATAGTTATGTCACTAACTGTCCTTCAGTGGGTCTCACAATGTTCTCCCTACCGTAGTCATATGTCCATTGTAGTCTGTTTTAGGGGGAATAAACTGTATGAAACTAAATGCAAATGTTCTCCCTACCGTAGTCATATGTCCATTGTAGTCTGTTTTAGGGGGAATAAACTGTATGAAACTAAATGCAGACAAAACTGAAGTCCTTCTGATTGGAGGGCAGAGCATGATAACAAAACAACTTAACTTGCAGTCTTCACCACTGGGAATAGGAGGCACGGATCTACGCAGCTCTGATCATGTGCGTAGCCTGGGAGTTCTAATTGATGGGGATTTAAACTTCAGAACTCAAATCTCTGCTGTGGTGAAATCATCCTATTTTCACCTGAAGAACATTGCAAAAATCAAGCACCTCATACCCCCAGAAGATCTGCCAACCTTAGTCCACGCCTTCATCACATCCCGACTGCACTACTGCAATGCTCTCTACACTGGCCTTCCAAAAAAGGCCTTGTACCGCCTACAGCTGATACAGAATACTGCTGCCAGACTGCTAACCAACCAACCCCGTCACTGCCACATAACGCCAGTCCTGCATTCCCTTCACTGGCTACCTATAGAATGGAGGGTCCTATTCAAGATCGGCCTACTGACATTTAAATCCCTGAATAATCTAGGCCCTAGATACATGAAAGATATGTTACAGCTGCGAAGCAATCCCCGCATTCTCAGATCCACAGGTTCTAATAATCTAGTCATACCCAGTGTCCACTTAAAAACTTTTGGTCCCAGAGCCTTCTGTCATGCTGCCCCTACGTTTTGGAACTCCTTACCTCTACAGATCAGGACAGCCCCATCCCTGGACGTGTTTAAATCCAGACTGAAAACCCACCTGTTCAGTCTGGCATTTGCAGAAATATAACTTTTGTTGTGTGAATACTTCATCCTACTAATTACTGAATCTGAGAGAGCCTAAGCGCTTTGAGTCCTATGGGAGAAAAGCGCTATAGAAATGTTATTGTATTGTATTATTGTATGCTTTTAAAATTCCTACTTAGAAAATTTTACTAGAAGCAGATAGTTGCTATTCCCCCTCCTCCAGGCATCGGCTCCTTAAATTGCTTTTCTCTTATGTTACCATTTTATTAAGGGACCTCTTGGGGCTTGGACAGCTTAACGTATATACTCGCACATAAGCCGACCCGCGTATAAGCTGAGGTACCCACCTTACCCTCAGAAACCAGGAAAAAGTTATTGACTCACACATAAGCTCCCTCCACAGTATAGTCCTCTCCAAAGAAGTCAGATGTGCCCTCAGTACAGGTCAAGCCCCCCCTTCCCATAGCCAGATGTGCCCCAAGTGTCTCAAGACGCCACTAGACAGCATCATAGATATGAGACACAGCAATTGGTGCACAGGAAGAATACCCAATCATTGAACAGCTGACAATGCTGCTTGCACGTTCTACTCAAGCCAGGGGACACAGGTAGTCTGCGCAAAGCCCGTACTGAGAGGGGTCGTTAGAGGTATTTTACTACATAAGGTCATGCCATATAACTTGACAGTGCAGCTGCTCCTATGGTCCTGTACAGTAACACCTCTTTAACATCCTTCTGCTGCACAAGTACACTCTGCACACCATGTTGCAGTGGATGGGGGCCACGGACACAGGATGAAGCCAGCTGGCAAGAGCAGGACCACTAGTGCACAATTCTTCTGTTCCTCTGCTAGTAACAAAACCTTCTTCACCATCCATTCTGTTCCACCGACTCGCATTTAAGCCGAGGGGGTAACGTTCCAGCACATTTTTTTTTGGTGCTGAAAAATTAGGCTTATACACAAGTATTTAAGGTAAATTGTTCACTTCCACCATGACCTGACTGGTGTTGTCCACTTTTGTTTTTTGTTTTTGATTGCAAACAGTGGAAAATTATTACTTGCTGATTCTTGTTATCCATTGAAATATTGACAAATTGTAATCATACTATAGCACCTTAACCTTTTTTTGTTTTTATAGTCTGCACTGGATTGGTGGCCCAAGATTGATGCTGTATATTGCTACTCAGGAGAAATTCGCAGCATGTTTGCTGAAACACTTAAAATCGTCATGCAGTTACATACACCAATCCGCCTGACGCCGGTAAATGATGGTATCTGATGGTTGTGTGTGTGTATATATATTCCGCAGTCATTACATAGTCTGTGTTCATCTCATTTCTTTGTTTTACATATGTGAAAAAGCAGAAAAAACATGCTATTGTGTTATTTCTATAGCAACAGAGACCTCCTTCATGCATTAAAGTTTTTTTTCTTTATTTCGGATTGTGCTGTGTTTTTGAGCTGTATCTTCAGAATTAGTTTATTACAGCCAAAATATTTTTGTAGAAAACTAAACCTAATACAAGCCTCATTGTATTGTACAATTTTTTGACTTTTCACTCTCCTTCCCCCAAACCCAACTTTTCATTTTATCTTGGTTAATAATTTACACTGCTACCATAGAAATGTTGATGTATTTAAGACTTTAGCTTAGGGCTTTGTACATGGCAATTGTCATTGATTGGTGGTGCTTTGTCTTTTGCTTACTTTTTGTTTTTTTTATTGGCTGCTGTCGGTCACATGATCAGATGCCAACCAGTCACTGTTTTGCATGGCAGTGGGCTTCTGTTGCTGTAAGTATGACCCATTGTAACTACCACAGAAAAGACTTCAGGCTTACTTGGATTTTTCTGTGCATAGTTACCAAGGTAGTCATGTCATTTCATTCCAAATGCAATAGGTAGACTTCATGTCTAATGTTAAGAGATTTCATACAGCTTTGTGTTTTTATGTAGATAAGGCTGACCACAATATTCTGTTAATTACATGCATTATTTCTTTCATTGCCTTTTTTTCAATATCACAACAGTGTGAGTGTATCAACATTTCCTCATTTCATTTGTTGGATTGTCATCTGTTTTAAATGTTCTAATAATTATTTTAAGCCAGGAGGTTTGTTTTATAAGTGCCTGGAAGAACTGATTGCTATTGCAGCAACTATGGAACTTGTGTTTTTTTTTTTTTTTTTTTTTAAAGGACTGTTTAAGAATGAAGAATTGTTAACTTTGTACTGCCAAACTTAGTCACATATGCTTTATACATGCATTTAGATACACCAGCGTATATGTTCACCTAGCTATTATGCAGGAGAACAGGCGCCAAAAGGATAAAAGGAAGCTAAATGAGCTTAAAAACCAAATTCTTGGAAAATAGAGGAGGTAGTGGTGGACTTACCTCCTTCAAGTAGACACACAACGACTGTAGTAAAGACAGTCAATATATTTTATTTATGAACTCCAAATATGCAACGCGTTTCGCAGGTTTGATCCCGCTTCATCAGGCAATAACAACGGAGCAATAGCATATGTGGTCAGTAGAAGAGCCAGGCACCTGGCTCTTCTACTGACCACATATGGTGCCTGGCTCTTCTACTGACCACATATGCTATTGCTCCGTTGTTATTGCCTGATGAAGCTGGATCAAACCTGCGAAACGCGTTGCATATTTGGAGTTCATAAATAAAATATATTGACAGTCGTTGTGTGTCTACTTGGAAGGAGGTAAGTCCACCACTACCTCCTCTATTTACCAAGAATTTGTTTTTTAAGCTCATTTAGCTTCCTTTTATCCTTTTGGCGCCTCTGTTCTCCTGCATAATATTGAGTCCACCCTGGGTGGAGGGTTGAACCCCCTTTTTCTCATCTACAGAGAGCGACTTCTTATTCCTGAGTGGGGTCAGGAAAATCGCCCCACCTGCCTTTACAGTGGTTGCCTAATGGTAACCCTGGTTTGTGAGTATTAATATTTACTCTATCTAGTAACCATTTACCAGTACATATTACACTATTGGGGCTCTTGGTGTTCCTTGTTTTTATGTTCACCTAGCTGGCTGAGTGTCCCTGGATCCTTCGGTGCTGAACAAGTGACATGTCAAAGCTTCTCCTTTCCTGCCTATTTAGCTGCTTAAAACTGTGCCAGTACACTGCTAAGCACATGAATGTGCATGCAGGCATGTATGCTGTCAACTTATATAGCGCAAAGTGAACACAGGCTCACTATAAAAATAATGTAATTGCTCTTGTTGGTTCAAGAAGTTATTTTTCATTGGTCATTTTATGTATTTTGTAAGTTTTGTGTTTTTTTACAGCAATGTACAGCACTTGAGTTGCCAGGCAAGGATAGGACTGCCAGGCAACTGGCATGGTTTAAAAGGAAATAAATAGGGCAACCTCCATTTCCCTGTCACGTCAGGTGTCATTTAGTAATAGACTTCGTTCCCTTACCAAAGCTTGACTTGTAAACCTGCACGAAGGGAATGGTCTTCGTGTCCTTGCAGGGTGCATGTACAATATTGTCAGCAAAAAGGTCCTGCTGACTTATTTTTGAGCATTATTTAAAGCATGCATGGGCTAACCTGTTTCCTTGAACTTCCTAATTATCTTTTAGGCTTGCATGGTCCAGTCAGTGGGATCAGAGCAAAATGTGAAGGACTTTCAATTATTAGGAGAGAGGCAACCCATCTTTTAGATGGTTAGAGAGGGCGCTGGAACAATGTAATAGTATTTTTCAGTAGGTTTTGGAATAAATGGATGTTGTCACATGCCCGTTAGACTTACTGACACACCCAAAAATGCAATTTTATCGCTAGACACCAAGACATTAAGTTTAAGGCCATCAAAGATACTGTGTTCATGCAACATTCATCCACTTTGAACATGGTCTCATGCTATATCATGAAGACCTCAATATACCGAATTTTTCAGACTATAAAAAGCACCTAGGTTTAGAGACCTAAAACAAGGGGAAATGACAAAACCCGGTGCGTCCATAGTGCAGGAGTGCTGATTGGCTCCCCCACCCCCATCTCGATGTTTCTATTAAGTTACACTAACCAGATACACTACTACACTTTACTTTACTAACCCCTGATCCCCCCCCTTCCCCAGCTACACTACACAAATCCTTGCCCCCCACTAGCTATGCTAATTAACCACTACATTTACATTGCAGGAGATCTCACCAGCCTGGATGGCAGCTTCTTCTTTAAAAAGTAGCCGGGTCCGGTGTGGGTGTCCAGGCTGTAAATTATCCTAATTAGGTCCGTGGAGGGGCAACAGCAGCACGATCCAAAGTGTCCCTAAGTGGCATAGCAGCAGCCGCTCTAATGACTGACAATGCTTGTCTTGGGCTGGCTGTGATGGCTTTCTGTCCCTGCATCAGCCCCGCATCAGCATAAAACCTGAAGTTTCTAAGTGGCCAGCTACTGTAATGACCGGCGTGGCCATGACAGCTTTCTGTCTCTGCAATAGCGCTATTCTGGCAGAGAAGTACTGTACATCTTCAGCCGCTATAACAGCAGAGTCATCCTAAGACCTCCTTATTGCCTTGTTTACTGGTGTCACCCAATGACACCAGCACATGTGCGCCGCAGATCATGAGAGGGCGTCAGTAAACAAGGCAGTATGGAGGCCTTGGTGGACTCTACTGTTACAGCGGATGAAGATGTACAGTACTTCTCTGCCAGAATCATGCAGATGCAGGGACAGAAAGCCATCATGGCCACGCCAGTTATTACAGCGCCTGCGGTTTTGCCGCTTGGTGACTTCGGATTGTGTTGATGCAGGGACAGAAAGCCATCACAGCCAGCCCGGGACAAGCATTGTCAGTCATTACAGTGGCTGCTGCTTTGCTGCTCGGGGACACTTTGGATCAAGCTGATGCTGCCGTCCCACTGCGGACCGAATTAGCATTTACAGCACAACGGACACAAACGCCAGGATAGGAAAGACCTGCCACTTTCAAACTATAAGACACAGTAACTTTTTCTCCCTACTTTTGGGGGGAGAAAAAGTGTCTTCTAGTCCGAAAAATACGGTACCTCTTCCTCGTCTTCATGTGGACAAGATCCATGACAGACACCATTATATGGATCTACTCCAGGAAGCCCACAAATTCCTTAGTTTGGTTTAAAAGACATACGTCCATCGAGTTCAACCAAAAAATGGTGAAAGCTGGGCATACAGAGCTGCCCACTGCTGTCTCAAATCATTAAGTTCTACTGGTACATGACATGGATTGTTTATTTTAAGAAAATGACTGATGGCAAGAATGCCATTGGGATTTGGAATGTTGGTGTACAAAGACAAAATATACATTGTGCACAGTAAATCCATCTTTGAGAAATCATCTGGGGACTGCAGCTTATTAAAGCAAACTTGAAGTGAGGGAACTATGGTATGTCCTGCCATTCCTGCACAGTGCCTGGTTAGTTATTTGTCCTGCTAGGTCTTCGGTACTTCTCTGGCAGCCTTCAGAACGCTGTGTCCTCGAGTTATTCTGAATGCTGCCCAAGGAGTACCAAAGAGCTATTTGAGCATTTCCTCTACTTAGTTATGTATCACTCTCTTTAAAGAGACACTGAAGCGAAAAAAAAATATGATATAATGAATTGGTTGTGTACTATGAATAATTACTAGAAGATTAGCAGCAAAGAAAATATTCTCATATTTTTATTTTCAGGTATATAGTGTTTTTTCTAACATTGCATCACTCTATAATATGTGCAGATTACACAACACTCAGCATTCAAAATGAGTCTTTCAGAGCAGTCTGTGAAGTAATAAACTCTCCTCTAGCAGAGGAAAAGTAAACAGTTCAATTACAGTTGAGATAATAAAAGTCAGATAACGGCCCTCTCCACGACCAAGTTAGTCGGAGAGCTTAATGGCTTTTTTGCATAGAGATAACAACTGGAGTTTCTCCACTCTTCCTGTACTGGAAACAATTAGACTGATGTATCTGATCTTAATGTTTTTTTTCTTAGCTGTACTACACATACAAATCATAATATCATCATTTTTTTTTTCGCTTCAGTGTCTCTTTAAAGACAATCCTGTGTAGCCTTGATATAGGCTAGCAATAATTGTACTAATGGTTGAAGTAGAAAGTCACTATATTTGGTTGGACCAATAGTTGAGTAACTGATTCATTATCAGCAACAATGGGCCTGAAAGTTAGTGGGTCCATGCCCTTATGGATTTTGGGAAAACCATATATCACAGGAAATATGGAAAATTCAGGGTTACGAAACTGTTTTTGTGCCATTGCATAAACTGTTGCCTGGGTTTTGACTCAAGAAATGACAGCACTATACTTTGAGAACAGTTTAGGGATAGCTTGGAGAGTGAGTACAGGCATTCCTGTACATGGAGTGATTTTAGGTTTGTTATATTTTAGGTTACTTTAGCTGCACAGGAAATGGTGTTAGAAGCGTAAAGTCCCATCTACATGATACGATTCTTTGTGCGATTCGATTGCGATTCTATTTATGATCCGATTAAATCTGACATGTCTGATCAGGATTCGATTCAATTAGATTTGCCATTGTTTTGCAATGGCGAATCGAATCCCGATCGGACATGTCGGATTTAATCGGACCGTAAATAGAATCGTAATCGAATCGCACAAAGAATCGTATCGTGTAGATTGGGCTTAACACCTTGGATGCTCTTTGTTGATTTTCCTATATACCCATTTAGAATGTTAAATTGTTTTCATGTGAAAGAAGTGTTTATTTTAAACCAATAGAACAAAGCCCCAAGTTGTAGTTGAAAAGATGAACTTCACTGAAATAAATGTAGAATGTATTAAGGAATGCCTTGACATTTTTTATGAAATAATATTTTTGCTAGTATAGCTACAGTATGCATATAGCATTAGAGAAATGCACCAGGCTGTGTTTAGATGAGAATTGTCCTGGCTTTGGGGATACATATGTATGCGTGTTCCAGAACTTTGCATAAAATTGTTTCCAGAACACATGAAATATGTGGTTAGACAGCTTTATATTGTGCTAATGATTCCTCTTTTCCTCATAACTAGAGGTAGGGGCTGAAGTACTGTATTTGGCATGAGGCCCCATAGCAAAAGACACAGGGCCTCCTGACCTTCTAACCTTCACTCTAGGGAATTCCTCTAGCAAGACCTGTGCCATCATAAAGTAGTAGCAGACACTGCTGTTTATTATAGCAATTCCATAAATCTTTTCCGATTAACATATACGTATGTAAATGTATAGGCTGTTCTTTACCCCGCGTTTTATCTATGTAGAAGCTTATAAATCAGTCTAAACGTTGCCTTTTAAGAAGCCTACATCATCTACTGACATGGCTTTAATTGCTGTAGGTTGCTATCTTCTCTGAGTCAAGTGCCTTGCAGCTTGCTAATCATGTAGCTCTGTTTATTTCAAATACCTACCTTGGTTCCTGTTAGACCTGTACTGCTTTTCTAGATGTTCTCTGAGTTTGTAGTGTACAGTTCCTTTCAATAACAGTGTGCTGGAATTTTTCCTTCAGAGTCTGACCTTTAAAGAGAAAATGCCATATCTTAAATTCAAAGAGAAACCAACTGATGTGGAAACTAGAAGTTACAAGTATTTGCTACTGTCTTTGGTCAAGCTCATTCACGGAGACCCCAAACTGCTTTTGTATGTAAGTAACAGACATTTTTAAGGCATCCTTTTAGAAACAGATATTGTCCACAATTCACTAAACTCATCTCCTGTCTTCAATAATGATTCTGTTCTATTTTTACTGTTATCGCCATGGTGCTAAAGCATGTAGCATTCATTGAGCAATTTACCTTGGGCAAACCTTAAAATAAGGATTCTTTCTTTAAATTAAGGAATGATTTCTAAAGTTAAGGTTTCAATCCTTAGGCTACTTGCACACCAAGACGTTGCGTCAGGTGCTACGTTAAGGTCGCATAACGTGCACCTAACACAAGGCCTGGTGCTCTTCGATGTGGACGTCGGAGTGAGCCGCGTTGTGCAGCTCACTCTGGCGTCTGTGATGCGTACTCTTGGACGCATGCGGCATCACGTGGTCCCGCCGGCCAATCCCCGCACAGATCGGCCGCACCAGGAAGTAAACACTGCACGTCACAACGTGCAGTGAATATTAATTAGCCATGTGCCTGGCCGCTCTCCGCTCCTCCCCAGCCTGACTGAGCATGTGCAAACAGTCTAACGCGGCGTAAGCCGCTGTAACGCCGTAACATGCTGCACTTTCGGGAGAACGTGCAGCATTACATGTAACGCAACGTGGGCAGTGTGAACAGCCCACTTGTGTTACATTGCTGTGCGTTGGGGGAGCGTAACAGGCTGCACTAACATGCGCCTGTAACGTCCCTGTGTGTAAGCAGCCTTAAAGTAACAGAATTCTAAAGTTAAAGACAGGATGATAATTCACAGAGAGGAATGCGAGAGTAAAGTGTGTGAGGAGTTCTCACCTCACCTGAGCTGTTTTATCTATCTTATCACTTTATGTTAATAAGGCAAGCTTCTTTAGTGAATTAACGCTGGAAATACCAATCAATGTGTGGTAAGTTTTCACTTGCTTTATTTTCACCAGCAAGAACTTGGTGAATTGTGGCCATTGTTATGAACAGGAGCTGCTATTTAATATATGCCTGAAATACAATTTTTCTGCACCTTTTTTTTTCTAAATGAATGGTCTGTTCATTTGCATGCATTCAACACGGTGACGTTGTGTGAGAACACATGCAAATGGCACCTCAGTATTTCTTCTAGTTGTGTGGTTTGGTATCCGTGCCAGTCATGTTTTCTATGAAGAAGGGTCACAGTCTTTCGGTAGTATTTTTTCCTAAATGTATTATATTTTATAGCCATTTACGAGGGAAAATGGGTGTAAATGCAGAAAATACTTTTTTCATCGTTTCGAATATTCACTTCACAAATGCCACTTCTATAAAACACCTCAGAATACATTCCTTGGCTGTTCCCAGTTAAAATGACACCACATATGCCTTAATACATTACTAGTTGGGCATGTAGTAGACCATTATCCTCAAATTCCATGTCTGTAGCAATCTGATCGCCAAGATGACAGTTCAGCGATCCCTGATACTGTACAGATGCATTGCTAGGCAACAGCAGAGTGATACATCTGTATAGCATTGGAGCCCGAACTGTCGCCCTAGCGATCACATCTGATCTCTGCAGGTGGCAGTCATGTGTGCACACAAGTCATTAGAGGTGTGTGCAAAAAGCACACTGCAGCTTTTAATGCAGGATGCCAGTTTCACATCCTGGAATCTGCAGTAGGGATTTTTAAACTCTTGTCATAAAATCTTAAGTGGTGGCCACAAACGTTGCAATAAAATAATTAGATTCCCTCTTTAATAAAAATGACCGCTTGAGAATATCAGATAGATATAATTTTTTTTTTTATTGGGGGAAAACTGAACAGAGATGTGTGATCCATTGGCCAGATGTTTCAAATGTTACAAACGGGTTCTTTTCCGTCAGCCGGGCGCATCCACTAGGTGGCGATAAAACTGAGCTAAGTAATGTAGAATGTAATCTCCCTCGCCAGCGATCGCTGGCAGCATAGTTACATCTTTCCCTACTATCCATGGCGGCCTGGAGGGGGAATAGTAATTAACGCTGCTGGGAGTTTGCAGGCCGAGAGAGATTACGTTTTACATTACTTGGCTCAGTTGCGCCCGAACCTTCCCCAGCACTGTTCAACGCTGAAGTTTTATTGCCACCTAGTGGATGCGCCTGGCTAACGGAAAAGTACCCAAACAGGCTAGGTTCACAGTGCTTAGTTGCGTTGCAGAATATTTCTGCATTTCATTTCACGGTCCATACAATTCTATGGGGCTGTTCATAGTAAAGAGTCATAACTGATTGCGTTATTCTAACTCGCTGCATTGCAGACTTTGTATTAAAGTCTATGTCCAGTCTTTATTGCAGTTCACACTCATTTTAATACATTATAATGCTTGCAATATCCAACTGACCACTGTGAAACCAGGCTTAATTAACAAAAAAAATCTAAAATTTAAACAATGTAAAAAAATTGTATGGTGTGTGTGGCCACCTTAAAGTGGTCTAACACCCAGCATTTCAACTTTGCTTTAAAAGATTGCTTACAGCTTATAAACTATTATGCCAGATTTTTTTTTTTAGCAGAAATTCACTGAATGGATTAAACATGACATTTTAGTGCTGCATTTAGCTAGAAATTCTCCTCATGCTTGCTTGTTTAGTTACAAATGTATCTATCTACAATGTAACAAACAAACACTGCTCTGAGAGAACAAAGAGGGCTTCCCCAGCAGGCTTTTCAAAGGTCTATTTGTATTACAAATAAAGATACATTTTGTAACTACAGATAAGAACGGATGCGGATTCCTAGTTAAATCCAACACTAAAATGTCATGTTTAACCCATTCAGTGAATTTCTGCTTAAAAAAAAATCTGGCATAATAGTTTGTAAGCTGTAAGCAATCTTTTAAAGCAAAGTTGTAATGCTGGGTGTTAAACCGCTTTAATAGAGCATCGGGCAGAAACAGAATCTGTATATATTTGTACTCTGCAGATAAACAATGGCCTCTCAGTCTCTTTTGTGACCCAAATTAATGTTCAAAATGCTACAGTGACAGCTCTGCAGGTTGACACCCCTCATTACTGTACAGATCTCTTTATAACCACAGGATACCTGGGAAGGTTAGAGTAGCATCTGTTAATCAAAGCTATGGGAGAAGGACTTTGTGTACCAGAGGCTGAATTATCACACTAAATGGGAAACCGTGGCCTTTCAGTGTGCTAATCACTTCACCTCTGTGTCCTTCCTTTTATTCCTTTCTATTCCCTGTGTCCCCCCTGGCCGCTGCAGTCCTCCCCAGAAGCTGCCGACAAGGACTTTGTCAGTAGCTTTGTCCCGGAAGATGCTTCCTTTGCAGGAGAGGGACTCCTTTGAAATGCCTACTCGGGGCTTCTTGAACACCCCTTCCCTGCCACACACAAAAAAGGGGCACGATAGGAACTACTCAGCACGCCCAGAGCTCAGCCCTCTCGGGGATGAGCTGTGACACCAGGAAATACTTCTGGGGGTACAGCCATCTTGGAATTTTTTTTCTGCTCCCGGCGGACAAACGGAGCAGTGGAAAATGGCGTGAATCAGTGGGATGGGATCCGGAACAGGAGCTGAATCAGGTAGTATGTTTTCTTTGAATTTTTTGAACACCAACCGTTCTCTGACAGTTTATAATCTCTGACAGCAAAGATTACACTAATGCTATTTCAAAAGCCAAGAAAATGGGGGGCACCTTTTCTTGTTGAAATTAATGACCGTGTAAGTAAGGCCTAAATAATAGTGAAAAAGGGGTATTGCTATAGCAAATAAAGTTTGACATTATTTTCACAGATTGCAGTGCTGTAAGTAGAGTTGTTGACTTATACTTCTGATTTGTAGATACTACTTTTTAGTTGGTATAGAAGTAATTCCTTTAAATCACGCTGATAAATACTTTATACTTACACTGTACTCAACATATTCACTCTAGTTATACAGCATGAAACACATGTAAATGCACATACTGTATTTATATTCATGGTGTTTTGTATTTTCAAGTATTGTAATATTGATCTGCATAAGTTTTGGTTTCAGAATATTGTCTTTCCCCTTTCTAACTTATAATTCCTTGGAAGTTTTCGGACCATAATGAGGTAATTTCTCTTTGCATTAATGATACATTCTAGAACCAAGGAAGATCCGGTCATGACATACAGAGCAGCACTGCAGAGTTAATTAATGGTTTGGTGCAGCTGGTACCACAGACAAATATGCCGGAGATAGCACAGGAAGCCATGGAGGTTAGTAGTTCACCCAGATGAAACTCTGTTAGGACTGTGTGTGATCAGTTCTGTAACTGAACAATACAGGGAGTGCAGAATTATTAGGCAAGTTGTATTTCTGAGGAATAATTTTATTATTGAACAACCATGTACTCAATGAACCCAAAAAACTCATTAATATCAAAGCTGAATATTTTTGAAAGTAGTTTTTAGTTTGTTTTTAGTTTTAGCTATTTTAGGGGGATATCTGTGTGTGCAGGTGACTATTACAGTGCATAATTATTAGGCAACTTAACAAAAAACAAATATATACCCATTTCAATTATTTATTTTTACCAGTGAAACCAATATAACATCTCAACATTCACAAATATACATTTCTGACATTCAAAAACAAAAACAAATCAGTGAGCAATATAGCCACCTTTCTTTGCAAGGACACTCAAAAGCCTGCCATCCATGGATTCTGTCAGTGTTTTGATCTGTTCACCATCAACATTGCATGCAGCAGCAACCACAGCCTCCCAGACACTGTTCAGAGAGGTGTACTGTTTTCCATCCTTGTAAATCTCACATTTTATGATGGACCACAGGTTCTCAATGGGGTTCAGATCAGGTGAACAAGGAGGCCATGTCATTAGTTTTTCTTCTTTTGTACCCATTCTTGCCAGCCACGCTGTGGAGTACTTGGACGCATGTGATGGAGCATTGTCCTGCATGAAAATCATGTTTTTCTTGAAGGATGCAGACTTCTTCCTGTACCACTGCTTGAAGAAGGTGTCTTCCAGAAACTGGCAGTAAGACTGGGAGCTGAGCTTGACTCCATCCTCAACCCGAAAAGGCCCCACAAGCTCATCTTTGATGATACCAGCCCAAACCAGTACTCCACCTTGCTGGCGTCTGAGTCGGACTAGAGCTCTCTGCCCTTTACCAATCCAGCCACGGGCCCATCCATCTGGCCCATCCATCTGGTCCATCAAGACTCACTCTCATTTCATCAGTCCATAAAACCTTAGAAAAATCAGTCTTGAGATATTTCTTGGCCCAGTCTTGACGTTTCAGCTTGTGTGTCTTGTTCAGTGGTGGTCGTCTTTCAGCCTTTTTTACCTTGGCCATGTCTCTAAGTATGGCACACCTTGTGCTTTTGGGCACTCCAGTGATGTTGCAGCTCTGAAATATGGCCAAACTGGTGGCAAGTGGCATCTTGGCAGCTGCACGCTTGACTTTTCTCAGTTCATGGGCAGTTATTTTGCGCCTTGGTTTTTCCACACGCTTCTTGCGACCCTGTTGACTATTTTGAATGAAACGCTTGATTGTTTGATGGTCACGCTTCAGAAGCTTTGCAATTTTAAGAGTGCTGCATCCCTCTGCAAGATATCTCACTATTTTTGACTTTTCTGAGCCTGTTAAGTCCTTCTTTTGACCCATTTTGCCAAAGGAAAGGAAGTTGCCTAATAATTATGCACACGTGATATAGGGTGTTGTCATTAGACCACACCCCTTCTCATTACAGAGATGCACATCACCTAATATGCTTAATTGGTAGTAGGCTTTCGAGCCTATACAGCTTGGAGTAAGACAACATGCATAAAGAGGATGATGTGGTCAAAATACTCATTTGCCTAATAATTCTGCACTCCCTGTAAAGTTTTGCAATGGCTGTAAGTCAGGCTTTGGTTTCCATGTGTTATGTTCAGTGTTTGCTTGAAGAACTGTGCAAAGTTCTATCAGGGAAGGGAGCAAATGCTTTTACTTTGGAGCCTTTTGTATTTTAGCAAGCACTTGCACTGTTTCCAAAAATATGCTTTTCACCACCCCAGCAGTAGAATGACCATTCTTGGAAAATAGCACCAAGTCAGCCATTCATTCCTAGTTAGTAGTGAATACATAATCCCACCAAAAGTTCTCATCATGCCTAGCCTGTTCCTTATCTAAAGGGCAGTCTATAAAATGGATAACCGCATTCTAGCTGCTTTTTCAAAACACATCTTAAAACACACCCAAGTAGTAAATCGCCTGTAACATTATTGTCCTTCCCCAGTGATCTGCAGTTTCTGCTGCTGGCCACATGCAGCATATTAAAGCAGAGCGAAGCTGAACTAGAGATTGTGGTAGCAATCTTTGAAAGCTATTGCTACTATGGATTGTATAGCTCTCACTTGGGTGAATGCTCTTAGTCAAAGGCTATGGCAACATGACAACAACAGGTCTGACAGTGGAAGTCTGCATACATCTTTCTTCAACTGCTTTCTGAATTTGCCTGGAGTTTCACTTCCATTGAATTGGAAAGAATGGCTAAAGGACACCCGAAGCGAGAGGTATATGTAGGCTGCCATATTTATTTCTGGCAGTCCTGCTGATTATTATTATTTATTGTATTTATAAAGCGCCAACATATTACGCAGCGCTGAACATTAATTTAGGTTACAGACAATATTTAGGGGTGACATACAGCAATATGACAATACAGGAATACAAGAAAAAACAGATCACGCAGCACAGTATGAGTACAAGGTAATGCTTAGTCAGTCACTGGATTGAGCATGGAGATTAGGCAAGTTAGGTTCACTCAGATGCATAGCATGGGTTCACAGTAATGGAGGTGCATGATCAGGTAGGACACAAAAGGAGGAGGACCCTGCCCAAAGGCTTACAATCTAGAGGGAGAGGTAAGGACACGAACGGTAGGGGACCAGAGTTCAGCTGTAGGTTTAGAGCACTTGTGAGGGGTAGTAGGCCAGAGTGAAAAGGTGAGTTTTGAGGGCTTTCTTGAAGATGTTAAAGGAGGGGGCTGCCCTAATGGGTGGAGGTAGGGAGTTCCATAGTGTTGGAGCAGCTCTTGCTGATCCCCTACCGCTAATATTTGTAGCTGTAGACCCTGAACAAGCATGCAGATCAGGTGTCTGATAAAAATCTGACAATATTAGCTGCATGCTTGTTTCAGGTGTGTGACTCAGACACTACTGCAGCCAAAGAGATCACAGCAATACCAGGCAGCTGGTATTGTTTAAAAGGAAACCTATGGCAGCCTCCATACACCTCTTTATTCAGGTTTCACTTAATGTTACTATTCCAAAAAAAGCTTCCTAGTTGGCCACTTTGCGGCTATATATAAATATGGACTGAACACTGACTGCATCAAAGCCTCTAGCCTTGCTTGCTACTGCCTCACAGGCATACTTTATACAATATTTTAGTAGGTTAGACTCAACACATTTTTTTACATAAAATGTAAGCAAGGAAGGCCCTTTTGATCAAGTTTTGATGGTTTTATCCAGTAAATGAAGGAATTTCCATTAATAGAGCAAAGCAAGCAGCTGAAGGGGTATATGGATGTTGGATCATATCTCTACTGAGAGCTCATATCTAATCAGATCTAATATAGAGTTGAGCAGTATAGTACATGTCTGGTAGATATTGATTATTTACCACATACAGGGAGTGCAGAATTATTAGGCAAATGAGTATTTTGACCACATCATCCTCTTTATGCATGTTGTCTTACTCCAAGCTGTATAGGCTCGAAAGCCTACTACCAATTAAGCATATTAGGTGATGTGCATCTCTGTAATGAGAAGGGGTGTGGTCTAATGACATCAACACCCTATATCACGTGTGCATAATTATTAGGCAACTTCCTTTCCTTTGGCAAAATGGGTCAAAAGAAGGACTTGACAGGCTCAGAAAAGTCAAAAATAGTGAGATATCTTGCAGAGGGATGCAGCACTCTTAAAATTGCAAAGCTTCTGAAGCGTGATCATCAAACAATCAAGCGTTTCATTCAAAATAGTCAACAGGGTCGCAAGAAGCGTGTGGAAAAACCAAGGCGCAAAATAACTGCCCATGAACTGAGAAAAGTCAAGCGTGCAGCTGCCAAGATGCCACTTGCCACCAGTTTGGCCATATTTCAGAGCTGCAACATCACTGGAGTGCCCAAAAGCACAAGGTGTGCAATACTCAGAGACATGGCCAAGGTAAGAAAGGCTGAAAGACGACCACCACTGAACAAGACACACAAGCTGAAACGTCAAGACTGGGCCAAGAAATATCTCAAGACTGATTTTTCTAAGGTTTGATGGACTGATGAAATGAGAGTGCGTCTTGATGGGCCAGATGGATGGGCCCGTGGCTGGATTGGTAAAGGGCAGAGAGCTCTAGTCCGACTCAGACGCCAGCAAGGTGGAGGTGGAGTACTGGTTTGGGCTGGTATCATCAAAGATGAGCTTGTGGGGCCTTTTCGGGTTGAGGATGGAGTCAAGCTCAACTCCCAGTCCTACTGCCAGTTTCTGGAAGACACCTTCTTCAAGCAGTGGTACAGGAAGAAGTCTGCATCCTTCAAGAAAAACATGATTTTCATGCAGGACAATGCTCCATCACACGCGTCCAAGTACTCCACAGCGTGGCTGGCAAGAATGGGTATAAAAGAAGAAAAACTAATGACATGGCCTCCTTGTTCACTAGATCTGAACCCCATTGAGAACCTGTGGTCCATCATAAAATGTGAGATTTATAAGGAGGGAAAACAGTACACCTCTCTGAACAGTGTTTGGGAGGCTGTGGTTGGTGCTGCACGCAATGTTGATGGTGAACAGATCAAAACACTGACAGAATCCATGGATGGCAGGCTTTTGAGTGTCCTTGCAAAGAAAGGTGGCTATATTGGTCACTGATTTGTTTTTGTTTTGCTTTTGAATGTCAGAAATGTTTATTTGTGAATGTTGAGATGTTATATTGGTTTCACTGGTAAAAAAAAAAATAATTGAAATGGGTATATGTGACAATCCAGCCCCGCGATCCCGTTGAGATCTGCTCCCGTTAGCGTACGCAGGAAGTACGGGCGCAGACTGACAACGAGACCGGTTGCTGGATCGTCAGAGGGAAGAAGAAAGAAAAGGCGACAGAGTGTGCCAATCCCGTCTAATCTGCTCCCGTTAGCATACGCAGGAAGTACGGTGAACAGACTGACAAAGATTGGTCGCGCAGCTGCCGACAATATGTAATGGGACAAACATCCACAAATCCCGTATTACTAGGCCACTGTTGCCATGCAGGTCTCATGCACTAGAGACTGCTGGAGGCAAATTCACTGTGTGCGTAGTAAACGGTTAAGATCGGTTGGAGGTGCCCATACATGCACAATTCTGATTGTATATACAATCTGTAAACTAAAAATATCGATTTCGCGCTGGAAATCGGGTAAATACACTGCCACCACTCTTCCAGTTCAGGGAGGAAAGAGACTCCCGCAGTCACAATACGGTAGCCAGCCCAATCACGTTCAACACGCTCCAGTCACCGTTCGGGGAATTGTCACTTCCGATGGCTTAAAGACTGTGAGCAATGTGACGTTAAAGAAAGGTTACTGGGTCCCTATATGCTGCAATCTCGAATTGTGTTCACAATCGAGAAACGAAAGTTATCGATTTCGAACAGGAAATCTGGTACTAGCTAATCCTAGAAGGAAGAAACTGTTATTTACAACCTAGCTAGCAAATCAACAATTACAAGCAAATCATAAAACAATGTGGTAGTATGACTGACTCTTCAGAGGGAAGATTCGGTATAGCAGCAATCAGAGGACCAGAAAACTGAACGATAAAAAATTGTTAGTTTATTTCTAAACTACATACACACAGCTTATTTTAGAACAGATTGACAGAGAGAAGAGAGGAAACGGAACAGAATGTCCGATTATATACAGTTCAAATACCGTTATTGGTAGTCCATGCGGCAATCGCAAGTCTTTGGCGAAAGTCCCAAAATGGCGGTTGCCATGCGGCCAACAGGCCTTTGTTAGAAATTGTTCCAAGATGGAGGTTTTGGCCTGTGTCCTTGCGGGCTGCCAGGATGTTACTAGGCATCAGATTGAAGGTAAAGGACCTGTACTTTTGGGTCATGTCAGTTTTGTTCCTCACTGTAGGTGGGAGGAGGTATGACACATACAAGTCCAGCCTTGCAATTTGAATAAGGCAGTGCCCCCTTAGGCAGGGAGAGGTTTTAGGCCAATTCATATTGTGCCCGCTCTCAGCATGCCCGTAGGTAATATCAGGAACCCGAATGAATATTCACAATCAGCGTAAGTGTGTGAATCTGCTAATACCAAACACGAGGAGTCTGGATCGCTAACAGCACCGCCCCCCCCCCCCCCCTTTCACCTTACTGGCACTGGTTCCCGAAAGATCCAGAGGGCTGAAAATCTCTCAGGACCAGTGTCATGTGGCATCTAATAAACTCCGTGAATTTGAGGGAACTGCGATCTTGGGAACACCAGAAATATTACCAAACTGTGACTATTTATTAAATATAGTTTCTAAAGTTTGTTGAATCTTTGGGTGTCCAGATGGCGTGATAAGGATCATTCCTGTCTCCTTTCAACTCAGGCCACAAGGCAGCTACGTGTCGGACTCCTGCTGGGGTCGGTGCCAAACTGTCTACAAGTGGATGCCTAGATTGGTTCTGTCAGGCTGATATCTCGCCTTCCTCTGATGGATGAGCTACATAACTACTAGTGTTGGGCGAACAGTGTTCGCCACTGTTCGGGTTCGCCTGGATTTCGGGCTGTTCGAGTTCGATTCGGGCTTCGCCGGACACCTCGTGGTGTTCGGCCATGTGTTCGGCCATGCGGTCGAGCGTATGTTCGGCCTGACAGCACATGGCCGAACGTTTGGTTCGCACTGCGATTGGCCGAGCGGGTCACGTGGTTCGGGCACGAACACGCGGCTCGCGCTGCGATTGGCCGAGCGGGTCACGTGGTTCGGGTAAATAAATACCCGACCGCGTCATTTCTCCGCCACTTGCGTTTGGGTTTAGCTTTGGGTAGGCAGGCATGTTAGACTCTCTCTCACCAGCTAGGCTAGCGAGGGGCCCCCTGCCTCCTATACTATATTTGCCACTGCACTGTAGTGCCAGTCAGCTCAGCGTGCGTTTACTGCTGGGATCAGTAGTACTTCCGTCCATCACCAGTATATAGCATAGTATATAGCATTGTCTTCTATTGCAACTGTACTGCCGGTCAGCGTGTACTGCTGGGATCAGTAGTACATCCGTCCATCACCAGTGTATAATATAGTATATAGCACTGTCTTCTATTGCCACTGTACTGCTGGGATCAGTAGTACTTCCGTCTATCACCAGTGTATAACATAGTATATAGCATTGTCTTCTATTGCCACTGTACTGCCAGTCAGCTTGTACTGCTGGGATCAGTAGTACTTCCGTCCATCACCAGTGTATAATATAGTATATAGCATTGTCTTCTATTGCCACTGTACTGCTGGGATCAGTAGTACTTCCGTCCATCACTAGTGTATAACATAGTATATAGCACTGTCTTCTATTGCCACTGTACTGCTGGAATCAGTAGTACTTCCGTCCATCACCAGTGTATAACATAGTATATAGCATTGTCTTCTATTGCCACTGTACTGCCAGTCAGCTTGTACTGCTGGGATCAGTAGTACTTCCGTCCATCACCAGTGTATAACATAGTATATAGCATTGTCTTCTATTGCCACTGTACTGCTGGGATCAGTAGTACTTCCGTCCATCACCAGTGTATAATATAGTATATAGCACTGTCTTCTATTGCCACTGTACTGCTGGAATCAGTAGTACTTCCGTCCATCACCAGTGTATAACATAGTATATAGCATTGTCTTCTATTGCCACTGTACTGCCAGTCAGCTTGTACTGCTGGGATCAGTAGTACTTCCGTCCATCACCAGTGTATAATATAGTATATAGCATTGTCTTCTATTGCCACTGTACTGCTGGGATCAGTAGTACTTCTGTCCATCACTAGTGTATAACATAGTATATAGCATTGTCTTCTATTGCCACTGTACTACTGGGATCAGTAGTACTTCCGTCCATCACCAGTTTATAACATACTATATAGCATTGTCTATTGCTACTGTACTGCCAGTCAGTGTGCGTGTACTGCTGGGATCAGTACAACCATAATGAAGAAATCCAGTGAAAGAGGGAGGGGCAAGGGAAAGAGGTGTTTCCCTTGACGGCTCACGTAGAGGCCGCAGTGAAGCACCTAAGAAAACCCACTCAATACCACCCATGTGTGCCAGACAAACAACCCTCACTGAACCACAAGAGCAGGAACGGATAATGAATTGGATGACCTCTCAAGCGTCCAGCAGCGGGTTAAGCAGCAGCAGCACCAGCACATCCTTGTTGTCATGCACGAGGTCCTCTGCCAGTTACAAGGAGCCAGTGGGCACAACGGTGACACAACCAGCAGCTACACCATGCACACAATGGCCGAATAACCAGTCCGAACAATTATTTCCAGACACAATGGCCTCTTCAGAGGAGCTATTCCCACTCCTACCCCCACAAACAATGGAACAGCCAGAAATGTTGTGCCCGGATTCACAACCATTGTGCGAGGTAAATGCACCACGCACTGAAATGCAAGGCGAGGACGAAGACACCCAAATCCCTGAGCAATGTGCGCAGGAATTTGAATTGCAGGAGGTCCACCAAGAACATCTTGAAGACATGGGAGTGAGGTGCGCAGAGGGTGTTCTGGGGAGCTCTAGTCCACTGCACACACACACAGTCACAGATGAGGAGATGGAAGAGGAGGTTTTGGACGATGTGGACACAGACCCGGATTATCGAGTACAACCTCGCTGTCGGGATAGCAGCAGTACAGATAAGTCTGCTTCAGAACCCACTGCTGCAAGAGTTCGCCGTGTGCCACAAAGTAGGTGGGGGCGGGGTATTTCGGACACAACAGGCATAGCCGTAAAAGTGAGACGCCAAAGAGGCACGAAAGAAACTCGCCAGCAAAGCAGGAGCTCAAAAGTATGGGCTTTCTTCGACGACTGCAGGGA
The DNA here is from genome assembly GCF_040937935.1 of Hyperolius riggenbachi. Taxonomy (NCBI): domain Eukaryota; kingdom Metazoa; phylum Chordata; class Amphibia; order Anura; family Hyperoliidae; genus Hyperolius; species Hyperolius riggenbachi. The sequence continues at coordinate 249,519,136 of NC_090647.1, read as the reverse complement.
GGATGTTACCATGGGGATTTGCAAGGTGTGCAGGACCCGACTGAGCAGGGGGAAAAATATCAACAACCTCTCCACCACCAGCATGCGCCGCCACATGGTAGCCAAACATAGCACTCTGTGGTCAAACACGCAAGGCCAGGGTAGCGGCTCGCTTCCAGCCCCCAGCAACACTGCCTCCGTTGTCACCAGACTCTCCTCAGCAGCAGCCCAGCCATTACGTGGTACACAAACATCCGTAGTAGACGACGATGTCAGTTTCCGCAACAGTCCTCTTGACGTTTCCCAGTCTTCAACGACCACGACAACAACAACCAACTGTCCTTCGGTGTGCGATCCTACGGTTCAGTTGTCTGTCCTGGAGATGTTAGAGCGCAAGAGAAAATTGCCAGCAAATGACCCCCAGGCCGTGGCACTAACAGCCAGCATAGCCAAGTTTGTGGCCTGCGAAATGCTGCCATATCGCATGGTGGAGACAAACAGCTTCAAGCGCATGATGGCGCTGGCCATCCCACGTTACGTGGTTTCCAGCCGATACTATTTTGCGCGGTCTGCAGTGCCAGCGTTACATGAGCACGTGGTTAGCAAAATAACCAGAAGCTTGAAAAATGCCGTTGCCTGCAAGGTTCACCTCACCACAGACACCTGGACGAGTGCCTGTGGCCAGGGTCGATACATCTCCCTGACGGCGCACTGGGTGAACCTTGTGGAGCCTGGCAGCGACTCCTCACCGGCTACGGCGCGGGTGTTGCCCACGCCGCAAACTGCTGGACCGGCGTCCCTCAGAGATAACAGCAGCACCTACCTCGACTCTGACTCCTTCTCCTCCAACGCCTCTCAAAGCGGTACCTCATCCGGCATCGGTAACCCAGCAATAGGGTCGTGGAAGCAGTGCAGCACAGCTGTTGCCATGCGTCAGCAAGCCTTACTGAAGCTGATCTACCTTGGAGATAAGCAGCACACAGGTGAAGAAATTTGGAAGGGAATCAAGGAACAGACCGATTTGTGGCTGGCACCGCTGGACCTGAAACCAGGCATGGTTGTGTGTGACAATGGGAGCAATCTTATTCGCGCTTTAAAGTTGGCTAAGCTGAGACACATCCCTTGCCTGGCACACGTTATGAACCTAGTTGTTCAGCAGTTCCTGAGGACATACTCAGGCGTGGCAGATCTTCTGCTGAAGGTGCGACGAGTGGCCAAATATTTCCGAAAGTCCAGTACAGCTTCGGAGGGACTCACCAAGATGCAGGAGCGGTTCAATCTACCGAACCATCGCTTGGTGTGTGACGTACCCACGCGCTGGAATTCGACGCTGCACATGCTAGCACGCTTTTGCGAGCAGAAGAGTGCAGTGGTCCAGTACATGACGGCGCAGTACCGAGGCGCATCCGGACAGCTACCAAGCTTCTGTGGATCTGATTGGGCCACCATGTTGGACCTCTGCCAAGTCCTCCAAAATTTTGAGCAATCCACGTTGCTTGTAAGCGGTGACAACTCTTCACTCAGCATTACGATACCACTGCTGTGTTTGCTGAAAAAATCAATGCTGCAGATCAAGGAAGCCGCAGTCAGGATGCAAGTGGGGGAATCTCAAGAGGACAACGATCAGCGTGATGATGATACCAACATCAGGCAATCTGCCTCAGGAAACGCTGGTCCTCCCGGCAGCTATGCTGAAGAAGAGGACGAGTAACAGCTGGAGTTGGAGCAGGACTTGGACGCCCCCACTGCCGAGGGACAGAGCGGTGCACGTTGGACTTCCATGATTCAGCGGGAATGGACAGCAGAAGAAGACGAGGAAGAAGGTGGGCGACGGTGTGATGCTGGTGATGATGATGGGGGTGCGTTAAGCTCAGAAGAACATGATGAGGATTCTGTTAGGACTGTGGCAGACATGGCTCAATTCATGCTAGACTGCATCGAACGCGACCCGCGCGTTGTTCGAATTCTGGACGACGTGGATTACTGGGTTTATACCCTTCTGGATCCACAGTACAAAGACAATGTTCCCAAACTCATTGGAGAAACTGTCAGACAGGTCAAAATGGAAGAATACCAGCAGGCCCTTGTGTAGACATTAGAGAGGAGATTGACATCCTCCTCCTCTAGCCAGTTCCACGCCGACAGACTGACTTCCGCAAACCCAGGACGAGGAGGGGAACAAAGAACGCAAGCTGCAGCTATTGCCCACAAGGGAATGGTATCGGCAGTGTCCTTGGAGTGGCAACATTTTCTGACACCCATGCAGCAGCCCACAGAACAGCAATCGCCCAGTTCCACCTACAACACCGCTCGCCTGCAGAAGATGGTCAAGGACTACATGTCAGATGGCGTAGCCGTGTTGAACAATCCATCTGCACCCTTCAACTATTGGGTCTCTAAGCTACACACCTGGCACGAACTGGCAATGTACGCAATAGAGGTGCTGGCTTGCCCGGCAGCCAGCGTTATGTCGGAACGCTGTTTCAGTGCTGCCGGAGGCATCGTCACAGATCGGCGTATCCGCCTCTCCACAGAAAATGCAGACCGTCTGACTCAAATTAAAATGAATCAATCCTGGATTGGAAACGACTACGCAACACTCCCGGACCCCAACCAAGTAACATGAACAGTGAACATCTGTGATGGGTTAGCGTTTCCGGTCCCTGTTTATTGAACCTCTCATCTGTATTACATTTATGCCTGCATGGCGGCAAAATGCATTGCTATCCGCACGCTTCTTGTCCTCATGCAAGGCCTGAGTTGTTGTGTCTCAAAGCGTGGCCTTCTCCTCCTGCGTCTCCTCCTGTTCCATCACGTGTGCTGCTGCTGGGTTAGCGTTGCCGGTCCCTTTTTACGGAACCTCTTATCTGTATTATATTTATGACTGCATGGCGGCAAAATGCATTGCTATCCGCACGCTTCTTGTCCTCATGCAAGGCCTGGGTTGTTGTGTCTCAAAGCGTGGCCTTCTCCTCCTGCGCCGCCCTCCTCCTGTTCCATCACGTGTGCTGCTGCTGGGTTAGCGTTACCGGTCCCTTTTCCTGGAACCTCTTATCTGTATTACATTTATGACTGCATGGCGACAAAAAGCATGTTACCTGTGCAAAGAAAAATGACATTTTCCGCATTTAAAAGACAGTTTTTCCTTTGAAACTTTACAATCAATTTTCTCAAAAACTATAAGCTCTTTTTCAAATATTTTTTTTCCTCTTGTACCCACTCCCAAGGTGCACATACCCTGCAAATTTGGGGTATGTAGCATGTAAGGAAGCTTTACAAAGCACGAAAGTTTGGGTCCCCATTGACTTCCATTATGTTCGGAGTTCGGCGCGAACACTCGAACATCGCGGCCATGTTCGGCGAACGTTTGCGAACCCGAACATCCAGGTGTTCGCCCAACACTAATAACTACCCAGCAAGGCTAGGTGACAAATTCCACCCTTGGATGCGAGAAGCGATGTATTTAGCCAGTGTTTGTTAGCAGCCAGAGTGTAAGAGAAAAAAAGGGTTGGTTTAAGCCAAAATGTCATTTTTACTATTTTGCAATGGAATTTGCGCTTGTGACGGCATGATGCATTCGATATGTCATATCGAAGGCGTCACAGTATATATTTGTTTTTTGTTAAGTTGCCTAATAATTATGCACAGTAATAGTCACCTGCACACACAGATATCCCCCTAAAATAGCTAAAACTAAAAACTACTTTCAAAAATATTCAGCTTTGATATTAATGAGTTTTTTGGGTTCATTGAGAACATGGTTGTTCAATAATAAAATTATTTCTCAAAAATACAACTTGCCTAATAATTCTGCACTCCCTTGTATAACGATATATACCTACTTACCGTAGACCGATGTCTAGGTCATTTTATGTATTGTCTGTTAGTGAAGCAGGCACACTGTCAGGTTCTGGGTGCTCGATGAGGTGACTATGGCCACAGGAACATCATGTGGAATAATTGCACAATAACAGTGCATTGCATTTAAAATTAATACTGATGTGCTAATAAACTGTGCTATTAGGTAATTTAAAAAAAATCAGTTTTTATAAAATAGTGTAATATGGGTGTCTACATGAACTAGTGCTTCCTTGTTGTACATGCACATGTTGCTTCTTATAGAGGACATCACCATGTGAAAATGCTCCTGTGAGGCAGACATCTGGCATAGGGATGATCAATGAGATGCAAATATTTCCAAGTTAATGCAGATTTATGTACATTTCTATGCAAATATATGCAGCTTGGAAATGGACCAATCAATTTAAACCTGGGTGGGACTTGATTGGTCCACTTTCAAGCTGCATATATTGGCATGCAAATTTGCAAAAATCTACATGAACTCCGAAATATTTGCATCTCATTGATCATCTGGCATTTCTCAAAGTTCTCTGGTGGATGGGAGTTTTTCTTTCCTTCTGAGTAAAATAAAACTTGCATTTTGTGCAAAGTTATATTATTAGAATATAATATGGCATAAATATGCTCTTATAAAATAAGTGCATGCAAATTTTCAAAATGAGCCTGAAAACTAGGAGCCTACAATTTGTTTTTTATTTTGTTTTTATTAGGGAGTCTGTGGTGACTGTCATCCCATTTCTTTCAGTGCAGCTAGCTTTTTTTTTTGTATCAGCGCTGCGTACTATGTTGGCGCTTTATAAATACAATAAATAAATAAATAAAATAATGTTTTATAATATCCATTTATTGGCTGCTAATTTATCTTTAAAATATAGGCTTTGCTGGTTTTACATCAATCGGACAGCATTGAACTTTGGAACCCTGATGCTCCAGTAGAGACCTTTTGGGAAATCAGGTGGGTTGACAACTTTTACTGTCAGCAGTTAGCACATGGACATGCTTATAGATTGCTGTATATAATCTGGGCACCCTTTTTGTTAAAATCTGACTGTCATTTGGCTTGCTTATAGATCACATACTTTACATGATGTATATCGCTTCCACATACTATATTAGAGACACTGAAGTCTCTTTTTTTTTTTACCTTATTTTCTTGTGCAGCTGTCTTCAGCATTAAATTCTAAGCTGATTTGACGCATTGCCGTGGCAGAACGAGTTATTTATGGCCTAGAAATAGCCCAGCAAAGTTCCAGGGCTCGCATATTTTTGATGCCTGGAGGAGGCAGAGTTGTGCGCAGTAGCTCTGCCTCTTAAGTCAATCTCCGCCTTTCCCTGCCCCTCGGCAGAGCTACTCCGCACAGCTCTGCCTCCTCCAGGCAGCAAAATCAGCGACTTGCAAAGTCGTGAAACTTTGGGCTGTTTCTTGGCCACAAATAACTCATTCTGCTGCGGTGATGCGACAAATCGGCTTAGAATTTAAAGCTGAAGACAGCTGCATAAGAAAATAAGGTAAAAAAATACTTCAGTGCCTCTTTAAAGCATACCAGAAATGGTGCAAACCTTACAAATTGCAAATGTTCCCATGTAACAGAATTTTTACAGTTTTAAAGATCCATTTTTCCATCCTCATTAGGCAAGTGTTTTTGTATAGCTCTATGGAAGTTGTCAGTGCTATATGAATGCTTAACCACTTAAGGACCAGGGGATTTTGCTATGATCGGTGCTGCGTGTGCTCTCCAGCCCGCAGCACCGATCAGGATTGAGCCAGGGCTACCAGACTTCCCCCCCCCCCCCCCCTTTTGTTCCCCACTAGGGGGATGTCCTGCTGGGGGGGTCTGATCGCCGCCGGCTATTTCTGCTTAGCGGGTGGCTCCTCAAAGCCCCCCTCCGCAGCGATTTCCACCCTCTCTGCCCTTACCTGCTTCTCCTGCAGGCTATGGGCTGCGCAGGATGGATATCTGTCCTGCGCCGTCTAGGATAGGCTTCAGCCAATCAGAGGCCGGGGATCGCCGATCTCCTTTACGGCGCTGCTGCGCAGCAGCGCCGTATGATGTAATCAGCGGGAATTTCTTCCCCGCGTGTTTACATTTAGTCTGCGAGCCGCCGAGACACCCTCCGTGAACTGACATGGAACGTTTCCATGGTAACACCACTTCGACCTGCCAACCGTAAGATGCACTTTCTCCCCCAAAAGTGGGGAGAAAAAGTCAGTGTGTCTAATGGACCGATTACCGGGAGGACATGTCTTACGGGTGTCCGCCGACCCGTCGTGATTACCTGTTGGGGACTACCAATACTGTGCTCCCGCAGCATGCAGTGTTATGTGCACGAAATAGCTGCGTGTATCTCACCTGCTCTAGGTGCCTCCACGCAATGAACAGCAGCTTCTCTTCCTCATGGCTTCACGTAAGGGAGAGAAGACGTTGCTTATTGTGTGGAGGCGATGGGGCAGGTGTGAGACGTGCTGCTGCTTCCCTGAGCATATCCTCTGCTCTGTTCATGGGGCTGGGGGAGAAAAAAAAAACATACAAGGGAGACACAATTCCACAAGATGCTCCCTGCACCATGGACGCACCATGCTTATTATTTTTTTTTCCCCTGTAATTTTTGTCCTCTAAACCTTGGTGCATATTATGGTCAGGAGCGTCTTATGTTCCCATACCCAGATGTAGTGCAAGCTTTTACTCAGTGTGATGTAAATCCCCCTGCCAACCTTCTCCTCACAAGTTATGTTATCGTATTGTTTAAGATTCTTGACAGTCTGTTTTCTCTTGTACCTTACTTTTTAATGTTGTATAGAAATTTTGCTAGTGGGTGGAGTTGGCTTAATTGGGCAACAAAACTACATAATGTACTTTTACCAAAAGCGCTATTTAAAAGGCGGGTATATTGTTCATGTCTGCCCTCCATATCTGGTAAGATTGTATGCTCATTTCCAACAAGATTGTATGATGCAAATGTGAGGTTAAGTTGCAGTTTGTATGAAAATAGACAGACGCTTTTTTTTTTAAGATTTCAAACCTTACTGTGTGACTTCATTGTGCCCTAGTTCACAAATGATTTTTTACATCTGTAAGAAACTTATTGGCCATCAGATGCTCAACAGCACAGAAGTTCTGAAGTGGCTGCGGGAAATTTTGATCTGTAGGAATAAATTCCTCCTTAAAAATAAGGTATGTGTAAACATCTTACTTATAAAGACGGTTACGCTGGCTACATTTAGTTTTTACTACCATTGTAGTAATGATCAACTTTAGAGTAGAAATTTGTAAGGCCTAATGTGATGGACAATTGAGGACACACAGGTATCCTCAATTGTGCTTTGAGCTTCATGTTTAGGTGTGGGGCCACCATGTCAGTTACCTATGCACTGATATAGTACAATCTGTGCTATCATTATGCAATTTCTGCTACTTACCTGCTGGGCTGTACCCAATCTGTATTAAGCCCCATACACAATCTTGATTGATGTCACCCGATGGTAATCAAGAACCTCTGCCTTGGGCATCATCGCAGGGCAGAGGCTGTACCGTTGCAGCGTCCGCTGTATAGCTGACAAACACGGTCTGTCGCTATGCGGGCGCTGGCTGTGTGTGTGTGTGTGCGTGCGTGGGATTCTTATAAAGAGTTGGGAGGGTTACTGGTGGCATAAAATTATTATTTATAGTTTAGTGACTAGGCATGTACCCAGGATGCAGACCTTTTAAAAGTGGGTCTAAACTCATAATTTTCTCTCTGCTCTAAAAGAGTAGCCACAGCATGTCAACTTTTAAGGGATCATTCAGAAACAGCCTTATCAGTCCGCCGACAGCGCGTACACATGCGCATACTGTCGGCTAAAGACCGCACAGCGGGAGGGAGCCATCATTGCATTTAGTATTGCGTGTGTACGCACCTTCAAGCCCCATTCACACTGGGAATTGCAAAACGCTAGCAAAATCAGTAGCATTTTGCAAAGCAATTCTCCTGTATTTAACACCCCTCTACCCCCAACCCCCCAAAATTTTGGAGCGAAATGGGATCGCTCCAAAATTCCAAAATTGCACACAAAAAAAGCTGCAATTGCTAATTGCTGGTGGTTGTTACAGTGTAAACACTACTATTGATTTGCGTTGCTATGGCGCTTTTTCAAGTGCTAGTGATTTACAGACAAGCTGACATCGCTAGTAAAATGCTCCAGTGTGAATGAGGCCTTATACTTTGATACTTTTATTTTATATATGCCCAGCATTTTCCTGTTGTACCAATGGACAAGTTCCTTCATGAATACCATGTCCATCTCACTTGTCTTTTGCAGGAGTGTGCTGCTGCTGGAAGTGCTATTCCAATATGCCGTCAGGCCCAGGCTAAATTAGAGGTTTGCCTGTACATGTTTCTTTGGAGCCCAGACATTGAAGCTGTTCTTGTCTCCATGTCCTGTTTTCGAAGCCTATGTGAGGAGGCGGATATCCGGAGTGGGGTTGAAGAAGTGTCAGTTCATAATTTCTTGCCAAATTATAACACTTTTATGGAGTTTGCATCTGTAAGCAACATGATGTCTCTTGGTAAGCATTCTGTGCTCTTGAACTATTTATATCATATCTGTCAGTGTAAAACGTACTTTTGGCATTGCTTGTATGCGGCAAGTGTCTTTTTCCTACTGCTTTGTTTCCTTGCCTATTTCTCTTATTCTCAATCTAAATGACTAGGCAGTAATATCAAGCTGGAAGCTTTTAACAGCAAAGGATTGTAAAGCACACACAAATGGAAAGGTTTTGAACTGTGAGACATGTTTTGCTTTGACCTGTTACATGTTCTCACCACTGTGTATCGCAGCTGTCTGGGCTCCATATTCACATTAATACCTCCCATGGTGTTCTGTGTGTTGCCATGACCTGTAGAAAATACATTCTAAAAGATAATTGAGGCTGGCACTAAATCAGGGGTGGGCAAACTTGTGCAGGATCGGGCCGCATTCCTCTAGAATGCGACCTGCTGCTACTAGTTTCCCTCTCTCTCTCTCTCTCCTGCTCTCCCAGAGTTTGTGCGGGCGAAGAAGATTGGGTTTAACTCCCCCCCCCCCCCCTCCAATCGCTTGTTCCAGCGATGACCTCCATGGCAGTGGCGGTGTCATGTGACCCGCTGGTATGAATGACACATGCCACCATTGCCATGGAGATTGTCGCTGGAGCGAGCAATTGGGTGAGTTCTTTTTGTTGCGTGCTCCTTTTGTTGAGTAGTTTGTATGTAGCTGTTTGAGTACCATATGTTCTCGACTATAAGTCTAGAAATGTCACTAAATAAAAGTATAGGGGTCAACTTGTAGTTGAGTCAGACCTAAATTTCTGATTCCTAGCCGAGGGGCCCACCTAGCTCTCAACCTTTGCAGAGTGGGCTGCAGCTGCCAGCATCCTTTATAACCCCCTGCCACGGTCACCTTTTGCTTGTAAATGCAATACTTTGTATAGGTAACTCTTTATATGAGAAGGTTTTAGAACAATTCATTGCCTGTAAGACATGGACATTTTTTACCAACCAATGACTGCAACACCAAACACACTGAGTAATGTTTTTACTATTAGTGACATTTCCATTTGCATCAATTTACGCAGTGGTAAGTGACACTTCGTTGATAAAAGAAATGTCAAGAAAACTCAGGTCTGAAAGTCCTGCCCGCAACAATTAACAAGGACAGGGGAAAGATGTTGGACTGCAGTGCCTACTAAGGAGGGGAGTGGATGATGGCTACAGTTAAGGGCCAGGGAACCTTAACGGCTGCAATATTTTAAGCAGTGCAGTCATTTAACCCCTCCTGGTCCACAAGTACAGCTGTTAATTCCTCCTGGTTCCCAAGTGCATCCATTAACTTTGCTGGGTGGACCTATACTTCAGTCAAAACAAATCCCAGCCGAAGAGGGTCTAATATTTGAGTCGACTTGTACATGTGGTCAACTTATATTCAAGGATATGCACTAGTAAGTTTTCCTCCCACTATTTCACCTTGTTTACTTACGTCTTCTGTACAGGCAGAGCAGCTCTACAGAAACGTGTCATGGCCTTATTGAGACGGATAGAGCATCCCAGTCCTGGAAACACAGAAGTGAGTGTCTGTCCCAGAATTGTTTTTTATTTGTATTTATTATACACATGAGCACAATTTTATGTGATGTTGCTTTTCTTAGGCATGGGAAGATACACATGCAAAATGGGAGCAAGCCACCAAGCTCATTCTGAACTTCCCCAAAACTAAACTGGAAGATGGTCAGGTAATGATAGAATGTGTCTGTTATTTTTAGTCCATAGTTTTATATATGGTGCATTCTAACTTATTCACTGTGCAGTAAATGTACAAAGAATGTGACACAAATTGAGATGTAGCCGTGCATGATGTAATGGTGTGGAGCGTTCTGATGCTTCAACGTTCTGAAAGCTAATATGTATACGCTCTACTGCGCAGGCGCAGATGGCTTTCACCTGCACAGTAGAGCGGACCCGATTGAACTATCTCTGCCGGAGCCTGAGCGGAAAGCTGCTAGTACGCTTTTGGGGGCTGAAGAAGAGGACAAGGGAAGCCTCAAGTATTCAGAGGCTTCCCCTCCTAAGGCCAGTACCCCCTATGGGACTGTCTTTTTTTCACTTCAGGGCCACTGTGAGGGCTATTTTATACTACCCATCATTTTGCTGTTTTAGAACCGCATGCATATTGCAAGGACTTCAGCAAAATAATGAAAATCCCAGGATTCCTTTATACTAGTATGATGTGATTTTTACTAATCACAAATGTCTGGCTGCACTTTTTCAGCGTTTTTGCCTGTGTTCCTAGCATATAGTGAAAATTGCAGCAGCATCACATTGTAAAATTGCTTATTTTGCAATGCGATGATCAAGCAACATTGCATTGCAATCCGATCACACTAGTATAAAAGGGTTCATGTAATGTTCAGGATTTTGCTGATGTACTTGTGTTATGCAATTGGAAAAGGCAGAAAAAGAACTCAGAAAAAAAAACAGCCCTAAATATTAGGTACTCTGTGTCTACTTGTGATAACACTATTGGAAGTCATCTGCCTGTACTTATTACTGTTTCCCCAAAAATAAGTGTCTTATATTAATTTTAGCTCTATAAGATGTGCTAGGGCTTATTTTCGGGGGATGTCTTCTATTTCTATCAGGAAGTGTTTCTCAGCAGAACATTTCATTTTGCTTTGTACTGTATTGTTCCAGGGTTTGAAGGTATGCTACTGTACTGATCAGGCACCTGCCCTCTCATCACTGCACACAGTTGATAACCTTGCTGTGTGCTGGGATGACAAGACTAGTGCCGAATCTTTACTGCACTTCTGTTTCCCGCCTGCTGGCCGTCTCTTGCTCCTCTTTAGCTTACGCTAGGGCTTATTTTTGGGGTAGGGTGTATATTTCAAGCATGCTCAAAATTCTAGCTAAAGCTTATGTTCAGGGAAAGAATGTATAACATCCAGTTTACTAGCTTTTAATTAATTTAGCTAAATTGAATTGGCGTGAGTGTATACCATGACGCCCTAAGAGCTTCTGAATATGATGGAAGAGTGTGTTTACAGGTTACTGAAGTGAGACTTAAAGGTGACAGATGTTGTTTCCTTTGGCAGGTTGCAGAAAGCCTTCACAAGACAATAGTGAAGAGGCGTATGTCTCATGTAAGCGGAGGTGGTTCTATAGATCTCACCGATACAGACTCTTTGCAGGAATGGATTAACATGACTGGTTTCCTGTCTGCCCTTGGTGGGGTCTGTCTGCAGCATCGCAGCAATGTGGGGCTAGTTACTTACAGTCCTCCTATGGGTGCTGTTAATGAGCGTAAAGGCTCTGTTATCTCAATGGTTTCATCTGAAGGAAATGCAGAAACTCCTGTCAGCAAGTTTCTTGATCGACTTCTATCATTGATGGTGTGCAACAATGAAAAGGTTGGAATTCAAATTCGGTCAAATATTAAAGATCTGGTTGGTTTAGAACTGAGCCCTGCTTTGTATCCAATGCTGTTCAATAAAATGAAGAACAACATAAGCAAGTTCTTTGATTCCCAGGGGCAAGTAAGTAAAATATGGTTTTTACAAAATGCTAATGTCTTCTACATATGTGCACACTGATTTCCTCTTTCCAGGTTTGGCAGTGTAATCTGAAGCAAACTGTTCCTGGCTGCATCCTGCTTTTGCATTAACTTTTGCTTGTCCCCTTGAGATTCTTTGGTAAATGTGTTTATATTACAAAGTATTCTGTTTGCATTTCAGGTTTTACTCAGTGACACCAACACCCAGTTTGTTGAGCACACAATTACAATCCTGAAGAACTTGCTTGATAACCATACTGAAGGCAGCTCTGAACATTTGGGACAAGCTAGTCTAGAGAACATGATGCTAAATCTAGTCAGGTAAATGTATTGATAATGTCACTGGTCTGTATTCTGAAGCAAAACTCCATTTTGTATTTAGAGTGGAATTATAGTCTGGCATGTCATGTAGCAGAAACCTCTCCAAGTCCTTGACCATATAGGAAAGAGCATTCTTTTGCAAAAGGTTAGTATCAAACAAACACAGAACACTCCTATCACGCTTTTCTCCTGGCGGACTCAAAGCGCCAGAGCTGTAGCCACTCTATTGGCAGTAGCAGTGTTAGGGAGGCTGGCCCAAGGTCTCCTACTGAATAGGTGCAGCTTACTGAACAAACAGCTGAGATTCAAACCCAGGTCTCCTGTGTCAGAGGCAGAGCCCTTAACCATTACACCATCCAGCCACTACCAATATCAGTAACCAAACATGTCATCCTTTGTTTACCTGTTAAGGAGACGTTTATATTGTCTTTTCTATACCTCCGAGACAGAGTGTGGCTTATTATTATTATCATATATTTATATAGTCTTGTCACTTAACCATCCCTCAGAGGTAGCTCACAATCTAATGCCTACCATAGTCGTGTATATCATAGTCTAGGGCCACTGTTACCTAGGTAATTGTCGGATAGGTTTCCAGAAAATATCAAATGAAAAGGTTAAAACAAAACCAAAAAAAAGGGAATAAAATCAGTAATTGAAAACAGGATTCTGTTCTGTGATATGATGTAAAAAATCTATTGAATCAGAGGGGAAATCTTGACTTTAATTCTGCTTGAAAGTACACCAAAAGTGCATATTGGTGAACTTGCATGTAGGTTGCTAACAATTCTTTTTTTTTTTTTTTTTTTTTTCTCTCCCAACACCTGTAAGCAGTATACCCATGCCTTGAGTTTTGACACCTTGGCCAGTCTTCTGTCTGCTGCATTCTTCTGTACAATATCTTGTCAATCATCAGTTGCCTTATAGCTTTTTCTGAGCATATTGCAGATTAGGTTGTAGAATTGCCAAAGACCAGTATGGTAAAGCAGCTGATTTGCCAATCAGTGTACTTGATGAGAACAAATTGAACATATTCTTACATCTTGATCTGTGCTTTGTAGAGTTTTTTTTTATGTGTGGTTAAATTTCCTGAAAACCACCTACTTTCAATAGTAAATTATTTTGCCCAAGGGATGGTGCTCTGTTCGTAGTCAGAATCTCTGGATGCTGCTGCTAGTGTGAGCTTCATGTAGTTGTTTCAGTATGTTATTGCAATGCAAGAATTTGAAGGGATACTGTAGGGGGGTCAGGGGAAAATGAGTTGAACTTACCTGGGGCTTCTAACGGTCCCCCGCAGACATCCTGTGCCCGCGCAGCCACTCACCGATGCTCCAGACCCGCCTCCGGTTCACTTCTGGAATTTCAGACTTTAAAGTCTGAAAACCACTGCGCCTGCGTTGCCGTGTCCTCGATCCCGCTGATGTTATCAAGAGCGCACAGCGCAGGCCCAGTATGGTCTGTGTCTGCGCAGTACACTCCTGGTGACATCAGCGGGAGTGAAGACATGGCAACGCAGGCGCAGTGGTTTTCTGACTTTAAAGTCAGAAATTCCAGAAGTGAACTGGAGGCGGGGCCGGAGCATCGGTGAGTGGCTGCGCCAACACAGGATATCTGCGGGGGACCGTTAGAAGCCCCGGGTAAGTTCAACTCATTTTCGCCTGACCCCCCCTACAATATCCCTTTAAGATATGTATATTGAACCCAATTCAACAGTTGTTTTATTATCATGTTCATGGTCTATCCATTTAGGAGATACAGGGGACTGCATAATATACATAACCGGTGCCATAAGATGGTATAAATGGAGAGCATAATGTTAGAACCATTTCCCATAGGGCCTGATGCACAAAGCAGCGGTAAAATTGCCATGCGTAAAAAGCCCACAGAAATTTTACCTGTACGAACACCAGCGGAGCAGTGCGCTACACTTAGTGCAACACGCGTTACCGCTGCACATTACCAGCGCAACCTGTGCATTACCCTGATAGCGAAATACATGCTGTTAGCACATGTAATTTAACTGGTGCTATCCCCACACTGCAATTTTTCTGCAGCTTTGTTCATCCAGCCCGTTGTCTGGTACAAAGTGATAGAAAAGCATTGTCACATAATATGCAGGTGCCAAAAGTAAAAATATGACCATAACGAATGCTAAAAATGGAAGTTCAAGGAAAGGCTTGTGGTCCATGTCAAAACAAATAAGAGTTAGATTTTAGCTAGGGGCCTTTTTCTGGTTATAAAATGTGTTTGTGATCGCCATACCATAGATACACACGAATGATGAAAAGAAATTTGGTGCATTAGTTACCAAAGCATGCTTTAATTTTACATATGTCCATGTTAATGTACTGCAGCAGCCTGCACCAGTCCATTTCAGGTCCTAACTGATACTTTGCAAAAAATGATACAGCGTTCACCACCTCATTGCCCAGTACCGTATATACTCGCATACAAGCTGAATTTTTGGGTAGAGAGAGACGCAGCGGGCACTTCAAAGCTGCCAAACATTCTTGTTTGGTGGCGCGCTGGGGGGTAACACGGCCACCTGATTGTACCTGCAGCACTGAGCACATGAGTGGGGGAGGGGGATCACGCAACATGCAGCAGATAGCTTTTTCTTTTACATTTTGTTTGATGGGTGCTGCACTCTGAGGTTACTACCTGGGGGGTCCTGCAGCCTTCAAAGCATAGCTTTGTCTTTTACCATATATTGTAGTGGGGGCTGCATCAGGAGGGGGAGGCACTAATGACTATCCTGACGTCCATAAATGCACCCTCTTCCCTCATCTTCTGCCAAAGCGTGCAACAAATTCAGCATAGTGGAGCACTCTTATCGGTTTTCTGAGTCTTGGATTATCATTTCCATCTGCACCAGTACAGCATTTCCTACCCTCAGCTTATATGCGGATGAATCATTTTTCCATGGTTTTAAGGTAAAAGTTGGGGGGTCGGCTTATATTCGAGTTGGCTTATATGCGAGTATATACAGTAATTAATGCCCAGTCTGCTGCTTGCAGTTCTCCTCACAGGATAAACCATTTTAACACAGCTGCGCTTCTGGATAGTATTAGTCTCAACAGACCTGCAAGGGTGGTACTTTCCTAGAAAGCAAGTTAGGAATACATACCGGGCAATCCTCTACTGCAGTACACCCTGTGCTGAAACACACACTGTGTAGGGAAAACTTCCACCGCATGCAGGATGGGGATACACTCTCCCCCTTCAGTTCCCTGCTCACCAAAAGATAAGTTGTTCTAGGCGTAGCACCGTATCTTTGCAGGCAAGGTTCTAAAGTGAGAAACACAGAAAGCTGCTTCTCATAGCGTAAAATGACTTTTTTATGACTCAAAAGCCCCACACTCCATAAAGCAGGGAACTGAAGGGGGAGAGTGTATCCCCATCCTGCATGCGGTGGAAGTTTTCCCTAAGCAGCGTGCGTTTCAGCACAGGGTGTACTGCAGTAGAGTATTACCCGCTATGTATTTCTAACTTGGTTTGTAGGAAAGTACCACGCTTGCAGGTCTGTTGAGACTAATACTATCCAGAAGCGCACCTGTGTTAAAATTGCTAACTGATACTTTGCCAAGCGCTAGAAGGATAAGGCACAGTAGGGTTTTATATTAGAATGGGCAATTCTCCAATAAAATATACCACAGCAATAAATAAGAACATTACTTTCACATAAATATCAACAAATGGTGGTGGAGGTGCTAGTGTTAAAATGCAGAGTATAGAGGGGACAGATTGTGACTTGTTTCGTGCATTGAATAATGTACATGCTTTAAATTCATTTTTCAAAATGTATGGAGGCCATATTGGTAGAAGGGGTTTTAGAAGTCCTTTCAACTATTAGATCTGTGTTGCTTCTGTTGCCATCAGAAGTTTTGTCCTGGTATTTACAAAAAAAAATCCTCCCTTTTTTTTTTAGATATGTTCGTGTGCTGGGGAACTTGGTACATGCCATACAAATAAAGACAAAGCTGTGTCAGCTGGTGGAGGTGATGATGGAACGAAGGGATGATCTGTCTTTCTGTCAAGAAATGAAGTTCAGGTAACTTTTTATTTATATTTGTAAAAATACCTTTTTTTATTTTGTGTAAATACTATAAATGAGCAATGATACTGTTAAAACAATACATTTCCGGGCTCTCCACAGCAGTTCCTGCTGGAGAGATGGCGTTTGTGCATTTGTTTGTCTAGAGCAGAGGTGCCCTAACTTTTTCAGCATGCAAGCTGCTTGGAAACTTACGTATTGAAAATGATCTACCAGTAGAATCTACCTACAGATGCAAGCCACTACTGCAGCACATGCACTGTGGCAGTCCATTAGTGATTAGTTAGTCAATCAGATGCATATTATAGCATGTTCCTCAGTAAATCAAATCAAACAGTGCTTGACCAAATAGCCACAATATATACGTAAATACTTGTTTTACTTGCATAACGTATGTATTGTTCTGTCCACATTTTGATTTCAGTGATTTTTAATTTTATTTAGTAAATAAAGAGAAAACTTCCTGGCATTTTCCATTTGTACTTCTGACTGAAGCCAATCCTGATGTCATTTCCTCCCTTTTTTTTTCCTTCTAGCTTGTCATATCTAGTTTGCTTTGTAAACACATGTGAGCACAGCATAGATCATATTTCAGCAGAAAATTTTGACTGCCTGTTTGATCTGATGCTAAATGCAGAAACTGAAAGCTAGTGTAGACATTTTTCCTATGTGCCGAAAAAAAATAAGAGTCCATATTTAGGTGTGAAATGCATTTTGTACTGAGGTATTGTCAAAAAATGATTGCCAATCTAAAGCTTTTGTGTTTGTGTATCAACAATATTATCCTGCATACCTTTTATTGACTGATGTTGCCAGTGTTTGTTCACTTTTTTAATAGACACCACAAAATTGTTTTCAGATTGAACTGCAAAATGTTTAATTTTTGTCCTCTGCAGGGACTGTTAGTGAGATGCAAATAATGGACCAATCAAATCCAGCCAGTTAACCAGCCAGACACAAGAGGACCAGGGTTGGATTCCTGGCCACTTAACTATTCAGCAAGGGGTCATTGGGCAAGGCTCCCTAATGTTTCAGGGTGGCCTGTTGTGCACACCCTTGATGGCTGCAGGTGCTTTGAGTCCAACATGAAAAAAGCACTATACAAATGCTACTATTATTAACCCAGTAATTATCTAGAACCAGTAAAACCATCTATCCCATTAAAGTTCCAATAGGAAGGTTTTTAAAAGGTCAGAGCTCTGAGACTGAAAAAAACATTTTTATACTTTAAATTATTTAAGTGTACTTCAGGATCATTTTGCAATTGCCATGAATAGATACATTTTAAAATAATTTCTAAAATATCTCATTCTGCGTTACATTAAGTTTGTCATACATTTGAAAATCATTTGAAAATCACTTATATTTGAAATTTTGCCATCCACATTTTTTTCCTTTCTTTGTTAGACCAACTGACTCAACAAGCAAGCTCAAAATCCTACTATATTTGGTACTCAGAGGTAGTTCAGTAGTTTGGTAGTTCAGAGGTGCAGTCATTTCAAAGAGAATCTGTATTGTTAAAATCGCACAAAAGTAAACATACCACTGCGTTAGGGGACATCTCCTATTACCCTCTGTCACAATTTTGCCGCTCCCTGCCGCATTAAAAGTAGTCAAAAACAGTTTTTAAAATTTTGTTTATAAACAAACAAAATGGCCACCAAAACAGGAAGTAGGTTGATGTACAGTATGTCCACACATAGAAAATACATCCATACACAAGCAGGCTGTATACAGCCTTCCTTTTGAATCTCAAGAGATCATTTGTGTGTTTACCGTCTGTCCCCTGCAGCTCTCATACACTGAAGAGTGACAGGCTTCCTGCAGACAGCTCTGCCTGTGCCTGTGTCTGTAATTCCTCAGTATGTGTCAGCCAGCTCCTTTCACAGCCTAAAGCCCAATCTACACAATACGAATCTTTGTACGATTCGATTACGATTCTATTTACGATCCGACTAAATCCGACATGTCCGACCGTGATTTGATTCAATTCGATTTGCCATTGCAAAACAATGGCAAATCGAATTGAATCGAATCCCGATCGGACATGTTGGATTTAATCGGATCGTAAATAGAATCGTAATCGAATCATTCAAAGAATCGTATCGTGTAGATGGGGCTTAACAGAGGAGGATTTTTATCCAGCTCTCTTTCACTGATAAGAAAGCAGAGACGCTGCTGGCTTATGTAGATAACACACACACTGGAGTGTGCATAGAGGGGCCTGGAGAGGGGTGTGCATAACGGATCAGCACGGAAGAGTTGGCAGCCTTCCAGACACAGGGCGACAAGTCCGACAGGGGAAAGATACATTGATTTATTACAGAGACGGTGATAGTAGAAAGTGCTGCAGTAAGCCAGCGCACATTAGAATAGGTTTAGGAACTTGTAGGATGGTAGAAAAAAGGATGACATTTTTGTTAGTCTCTTTAAGAATGATACTTTAACTACTTAAAGACCGCGTCACGCCAATGGGCGTCACCGCAGCGGCAGCCCCAGGACCGCCTAACGCCAATTGGGGTCAAGTCCTGGGGCCGGCTATTGCAGGAGATCGCACGCAAGCTCCGCTCCGCTTTCAGTCTCCCAGCGCTGTACTGGGGAAGTCTATGACACCCGATCACCGTGAGGGAGGGAGGCAGAGGGAGGAAAAAAAACACATTTATTTAAAAAAAAATTACAATAAATATTTGTAAAAAAAAATTGCAATAAATATTTGTAAAAAAAAAAAAATGAAACTTGGGGCGATCAGACCCCACCAACAGAAAGCTCTGTTAGTGGGGAGATGGGGGGGGGGGGGAATCACCAGTGTGATGTTTTGTGCGGCTCTGCAGCTTGGCCTTAAAGCTGCAGTGGCCTATTTTGAAAAAAATAGCCTGGTCTTTGGGGGGTTTAGCACTGTGGTCCTCAAGTGGTTAAAGGCCTATACTTGTCATTTTCTGGGCAGCTACAGAGTTAAAAAAAATGTTCACTTTTCATACTCTGCACTCCCAAAGTAGATTTTTATTTGATTTAATGATTTCTATGGAAAGGCAGCATTGTAGCTGATGATTTGTTTTTTGCTTGTAGAAACAAGATGGTTGAGTACTTGACTGACTGGGTAATGGGAACCTCTAATCAAGCTGCAGATGAGGATGTGAAGTGCCTCACAAGGTAATCCATATTTTACTTACAAAATACAAAATTGTGACTCTAAATATGGTAAGATAATGCACTGTTGTGCTCCTGCAGAGACTTGGATCAGGCATGCATGGAGGCTGTGGTATCCCTTCTTGCTGGGTTGCCTTTGCAGCCTGAAGAAGGAGACGGTGTTGAATTAATGGAAGCTAAATCCCAGTTGTTTCTCAAGTAAGTAAACATTTTTTTTTTACACTGACTCTTTATAGTGCTGGTTTATAAATGCCATAAAATTAGCTGTGATGGGCTTGCATTAAATTGTACAGTATATTAGAGGATACTAACTGCATTAGACAAAGAGCATTTGTGAAATATGTACGCCTTGTTACTGTCAGGTCTTTTAACTCAACTAAATTGGTGGTTGTGTATTTTCTCGAAGCAAAGGGATTGATAGGTGAGGCCCAGAGTTAGACAGCAGGAAATTCTGAGGTGGTCCATCCCCTGGCAATGACAAAGTATATTAAAGCGGATCCAAACCAAACATTTTTTTAATTCAAAATATTTTGTTGCACCACCCTGACACATACAAAGATAAATAAACACTCCTTCAAGCCTCTGAGCATTTCAGTGCATGCTTTTCACCATTCTCTTTTCATGACTAGGGTTATACAGGTGGCAGCCATTAGCAATTCCTCCTTTGCCGGTTGCCACCTCCTTCACCAGTTTGTCGGATTCTGTCCCAGCAATATGAAAGGAAGGGAGGGGTTCCTCCAATAAATGTAAAATATTTTATATGTGTCACCATGCAGCTGAAAAAAGGCTGCTATTATTATAATTTAGAAAATAGATTTTATTTCTGAAATCTTGTATTGTTTAATTTGGGTCCACTTTAAGTAGAACTTACTCAAAGCTGGGAATATCATTGCTGCCCATGATGTCACCTAGTCATATCTAGAGTTTCAGGATAATTGAAACTCTGAGTATGAAGTGGACGTCTGTGCTCCTGAATTTAAAGCAATGATCCATTAGGTTCTGCACCAATTTGATAATCGTAACTTTATTCAAAAACATTGAAAAACAGCATGATAGAAATGTGGCGAATCTGACGTGACGCAAAAAAAGCTGTGTTTTGTGGCCGTTTGAGAAAGGACAGAGAGTGCAAAGATATGAATTTATAAAGATGGTGCGGAACCTTATGGGTCATTACACTGAGACTCCAGCGTATTTTCTCTGCACATCTAGCGACCATTGGTGCTGGATCACTTTGTATTCAGTACTTGAATGTAGTTTCAAAAGTTTTTATTAAAGAAAAGGAAATCCTCCTCATAGAGGAAGATTCGATCAGAATATATAGCGAAAAATTAACCCCACACAGAGGGGCACAAGTTTCACATAAGTAACGAACAATAATATGAACTATAAAAAGTAATCACATGATAAATAAGCCTACAAATCTAGTCCGTATTGGAGGAAATGGAAAGTCCATCAGGATCTAAGGGATAAGAGGCGGTTAGCTAGAGTCGAGAGGAAAAATATCAGAAGAAAACAAGATACGCCAGACCTACATTTTCAGCATGATCAACCCAAGCATCCCATGTCTTAGAGAACTGATCCATGCGGCCATCAACCATAGCCACCATATGCTAAAAAATCATTAACCTATGAACTCGAGCGATAACTGGGGATAACTTCAGCAAAGGGGAAAACTTCAGCAATTCTTTTTGAATTCCACTTAGATGCAAGATAAGAATGAGCCACACTGGAAATATGTTAAACTAAACGATGAGTAGGATGTCTCATTGTGCTGGGTTATTTCCCAGAAGCAGGCCCCGAGGGGTCCAAGGACAATTTCTTACCTGTGACCTTAGATATCAAATCAACTACCTTAGTCTAGAATTGAGTTACAATGGGGCAACTCCACCATTTATGGTGGAAAGAACCCATGGCTCCACATCCCCCTGTAGCACAGGTCTGAGGATTGGAGAAACATGGGAAACCTTGACAGGGGTCAGATATGCCCTATGTAAATTTTTTAAATTGGTTTCGAGGAGAGAATAGTAATAAATGCTCTTCATATGGGTTTCAAAACAGTGGGCCCACTTGGCAGGGGTAAACTGGATCCCGAAATCAGCTTGCCCTTTATTTGTAATAAATGATATATATTGGTCCGATCGGGCGATTAATAGGCCATTTAAATATGAGATAATCCCACCATTGACAGCAGAGGATCGACCCCATCGCTCAAAATAAGTTAAAGTGGAGTCACGAGATATGGAGCCCAAGGAACCGCAAAAGTGGTGAAGCTGATATAATAAAGATTGAGTCAAAGTTAGATTTTGTTGGTCTACTAAATGAGGAGAGACTAATTTACCATTGCTAACAAAATCTGAATAGTTCAAGTGGGTGCAACCAAGACCAGTCCCCAGCCAAGCCCGGAGTAAAATCTGGGTTACTTGTTATTAAAGTGTTGAGGGAAGGAGATGATTGTAACTTCAGTACAAACCTATACCTCTCCCAAACTGCCAATGTGTGGGCTGAGTAAGGGGAAGAGATTGCTAATTTAGTAAGCGAGTTGAGCTTAGACTACACCAAAGCTTCTAGGGGAAAGTGAAGAGAGGAGTGAGGACTCAAGCTTCACCCACAAAGGGGATAGTGCACACCAGATAACCACTTAAGGCAAAATTGATCTTTATAAATTTCTTATTAGTGCACTAATTAGTACAAATTGGACATTTAAAGTGGATCCAAGATGGATTTTTTTATTCATTGCATAATTGTGTTACTTACATATCGTTTATAGGGCATTCCTCAAGCCAAATATTTTTTTTTTTTAATACTAAACAAGCCTCGCCCACAGCTTCTCCAAAACGCCAAGGCAGTCAGACCCATGTAGCAAGACCTTGTGGGAGCTCAGTCTGGGCAATAGGAGGAGGAGGAGGAGGTTACTAGCCAGAGATTTCAGAGGGGGGGAGGGGGGAGTGAATTTTTCATAGGCTGAGGGGTGGAGATGCATTTGCAGATTACCTGTGTAATGATAACAAACAGAACATAGCCACTCTCATTGTATCACAGCAATAAATCATAAACTATTGATGCTGTATGCAGCCAGATTTGCTGTGTAAACGATCTAAACTTTAGATAAGATATATAGACAAGTTACTTAGTTTTAGTTTTTCATCTCGGATCTGCTTTAATAACCATTCTGCCAAAATGCCCACGGGAGCATATGCATGTTTTAACCACTCAAGAGAGCGACATTAAATTGTCAAATATGCCTCAAAAGTCCACTTGACAGCTGTGTGTGTTGAATTTAAACATGAATGAAGTCAATGTGAATGTTTTGAATTTTCTTTTGTTTAGGTATTTCACACTGTTCATGAACCTACTGAATGACTGCAGTGAGGTTGAAGATGATGGAACACAGATAGAAGGGAGAAAGCGAGGCATGTCACGGCGTTTGGCTTCCCTGAGACACTGTACTGTATTGGCTATGTCCAATCTGCTAAATGCCAATGTGGACAGTGGCCTTATGCACTCAATAGGTGAGTTGCTATCATTGGCCCTTGTACTCCTATGTTGTAGCTGTCTCCTTGAAGCCTGTTGGACTAATTTACTACATTTTGCTCTTAGGGCTTGGCTACCATAAGGACCTACAGACAAGAGCTACATTTATGGAAGTCCTTACAAAAATCTTGCAGCAAGGGACAGAGTTTGACACCTTAGCTGAGACAGTTTTAGCTGATCGCTTTGAAAGGCTGGTGGAACTTGTTACAATGATGGGAGACCAAGGAGAGTTGCCTATTGCCATGGCACTTGCCAATGTGGTTCCCTGCTCACAGTGGGTTAGTTATATTTGTTGCTTTTCACGTGTCTTCTTCACACCAAACGACGTGTAGAACTGCAGAAATAAATGACATATTTGTTTCTACATTTTAAAATCTGCTACTCTGCTATAAGGAAAATGTTTGTTGCCATTATGTAGGTCTCAAATAGGGCATTTCTTCTGCACATTTTCATGTCAAACCTATCATTAGCTGAATGTATTCCTAAAAGGGGTAAATGTAGGTTGAATTACTGAGGAATTGAAATTTAAAGGAGAAATTCTACTTAAAGGACTCACGAGGTGAGATTAAACAATCATTTTTACATTCCTGAGGCTTCTCCCAGCCCCTAGATGTCTTCTGAGTCCCTCGCCGCAGCTCCAGTGGTCCCTGCTGGCCGCTCGTGAAGCCCACTGACCCATTGGGCATGCTCGCGCAATGCTGTGCACATGCACTGAAGCACCGACCCGCTGACGGGTCGTTGAGCTTAATGGGATGACCGCGGGCACCACCAGAGCTGCGGCAAGAGACTCAGAAGACATCGAGGGGCGGGAAGAACCCCCACGTAAGTAAAAATTGTTTTGTAATGCTCTAAGGGACCAAAAGTAGGGGGAGTTAATCTATCAGGAATAATCCACAGAGGTTAATCCCTTTGAGAATTAGTATGCAATCATTGCAATCATTACATAAGATCTAAGATGGCGCCTGAGTAGGACGCCTCGGCACACAGGGCTCCGGCTCTTCTGGCTCTTTCCTCCCTTTCCCTTGGTGGCTCACCTGCGTCGGGAGGTCAGAGATGTCCCCCCTGCTCTCCTCATCCTGGGGAGTTTGGGCACGCTGTGCTCCGGAACCTGGATCGCCAGGAACATCGATGCAGCCATTCCTCACTCGGCTGGATGCATGGACAGCACATGGGGCCGCTCCATCGCCGGAGGTCAGATGCTAGTGCAGCCGCTCTGAGTTGTCGCTGCTGCCGGGGAACAGGCCGCCTCGCCCCACTGCCAGCCGGGGCACGTTGTGGCTCTTCCAACACTCGTGTCCACACGTGGGTGGCCACACCGCCGCTGCCGGGGGAACCAAGAGACGCCGCCTGCTTTTTGAGGGGATGGGGACTGTGCTGCACCACCGCGGATCCTGTCCTGCTCCAGTCGGAGCCTGTGCGCTCTGCGACGGGGGGAGATGCGGCTGCGGATGGAGGGAGCTGGGACGTTCTCCGGGTCTGCCTTGCTGCTTGCTGCGGGGCCTCTGCCCATCCCCACCGACGCTGGTCCGCTCTCCCGGGCCCAGGGGTGACCTCCGGGCACTGCTGGCCGCTCCAACACCCGCCGCTCGGCCACCCACGTGGAGGAGATCACCAGTGCGAGAGTGGCTCTGCTGGCCACTCCAGAGGCAGCCTCCGCCGACTCCAGCCTGGTAAGCCACCCACGTGGAGGAGCTCCTCTCCTCTGAGCTCTCCCGCAGGCCTGACCTCCCTTGATGAGGCCACTGCCAGGAAGATCTCCCCCACATCCAGCCCTCAATTTGCGCCCATATCTGATCACCCCACCAGGTCCCCTCTGCCTGCAACCATCATCGAATGGACTCTGGACCTGACCAGCCAGACCGAGCACCAAGCCAGGACTATGCTAAGCGTGGCCCCTCTCAGTGATCCCCTCAGTTCGGCTGGGAGTACTGATTATCGGACTGTACACAATCTGCAGTCCTAAAGGGGACTCTCTGTGTCTCTCCTCTTTTTAGCTATCCATTCTCTCTCGCTTTTTCTATCCACTCCTTTTCCTTTACACTCTTTACTTTACACAGCTCTCTCAGCTCTCTCAGTTGCTTTCTCAGTTTCTTTCTCTCTACTTTCGTGGACAAATCGGTGCACCTGTCTTGTTGGGAGCGTGTCGCTGTGTAGCGTCCAGTGCCGGAAATGGCAGCGCTCATATCAGCTCTCAGGCTGCACCTCCAGTCCCACTCTTTTCTGTCCCTGCTATCAATGTATGCTTTGCTATGTTTGTATTTACGTTAAATGTACGTGTGTGCTGTAATGCTCTGTTTGCTTTTTATTTTTGCTTTAATATTTTATACGTATGACCCATGCTTGACTGCATGTGATGCTGCACCCTGCTTAATTGTACGCACAAGCTGTAATGTTTTTTTGTCCTATGTATGCTTGTCCTATGTATGTGCCATGCTTAACTGTATGCTATTTCTTGTCTCTTCACCAACGACCCTGTATGTGCCAAAACCAATTCCGGGTACAATCCACCGGTTGTACTTGGCGATAATAAATTCTGATTCTGATTCTGCACTGGGCAATCCCTGTCTCTAGAAGAGTTTAAGTTTGACCTGAACTCAAAACTTACTCTCTGCTCTAAAATATAAGCAACAACATACTAATCTTCAAAGAAAATAATTTCTTTGTTACAACCGATACAGATCCTGCCATAAATCTGCAGTGTGTCAACTTCATGCTTTCATATATTAACATCCATGTGTTTACTAATTAGCTGCTCTGCTTTGGCAGGCAGCTGGCACAACTATGAGATCCAATTACAACTTGTTATTAGTCACAGATAAGTGGGAATTAGAGAGTCTAAACTTCTCTATGCTTTTCTTCTGCCCAGTGCAAGAGTTCGGGTCCACTTTAACAAGCAGTTGTCCTCTATAAGTAAAAGTGCATACACATGCACTATAATTGTTACCTGTAGAGATCAGGACTATCAGGCTCAATACCTATAATGTCAGTTGATGATCTTGTACAGACATGTCCATCTTCTACAGCTGAGCAACTTGTACTACTGTTATAGAAGGAGGCACAATGAAGGGGTTTCTGGTATTTTGGATGAGAAGGGAACAATGCACTCATTGCTGTCGTTTAGAGATCCAGCGTTTCAGATCCTTAAACTATGTCTGAGGCCAGCTGCACACGTATTAGAATCTTGATGGAGACAGCCGCATATGTCTGCATTGAGCAAGTTCCTCCTAGTCTGCTTACAAGGTTTAAGACATATGGAACTGAGTGCAGTGCTGAAGTGAATCTAGAAGTGAAAACCACACACACCTTTACTTTGTACACCTGCAGGCTCATTTATAAGTTTGTCTCTGCTCATGAACATCAGTAGCTGGCTCTTTGATTCTCCTTTTTCTCTACCCATTTGTGTGAGATCTGTCAATCACTCCCTCTCCTAAGCTATCAGAAGCCACTGGACTTCCTAAAGTAAATACTCCTCTGCACCTTTTTTGCAGCAACTGAGCCCAATACTGACAGCAGTAGAACAGAATGTAGCTTCAGCCAGTGCTTAGTGCTACATTCAGGACAAGGACTAGAAATATGCTAACAGTACTTGCTATCCAATTGCTGGACCAGGAGAAAGAGACCTAGTCACACCCATGATAGGGATTCAGCTGTTTTTGAATCACTGGTGGGCTAGATGAATTGGGTCTCTGTTTCCCTACTGTTATAAAATGTATATATACTCCAGCAAGGATGGAATTGGGTAAAGAAAACCATAATTCAAGTTTGCTTTGATCATTGAGGGATAAAGTATGAACAGTGGGAGAGATGGACAGAGTAAAGCCCCAGTGCTACAGCTATACACCATCAGCAAGCACCTTGGTTGTGGTTGATTTGGTTGGAATCTGGGGGAAGAGTACAAAGAATCACCTCAACATTGGTATTCTATTAGTCAAATTCAGGAAACCAACAGACCAACCAGAATGGCTTTGCACGGGCAGCTCTGTCTTGCAGGCCATATGTTGAACAATCATGTATTTAACAGACATTTATGTTGGCCTCTTACATATTTAGTTGGGACATAGTATTTTTATGCAGCCTTCATAAAAAGGTGCCCATACATCTAGAGATGTATGGTCAGAATCGACCAAGAGACAGATCTGCTGATTGCCCATAAACCACAGGCTAATTCACGATCAATACATCCAACCAATTTTGGGCTGAAATTGGTTTAATCGTCGATCAGGCATGCTTGTTATGGCACTGATTTCCATCCTATTTGAGTGGAAAAGTGGAAAAAGTATGTGAACCCCTAGACTAATGACATCTCCAAGAGCTAATTGGATTGAGGTTTCAGCCAGCTAGAAGTCCAATCAATGAGATGAGATTGGAGGTGTTGGTTACAGCTGCCCTGCCCTATAAAAAACACACACCAGTGTTGGGTTTGCTTTTCCCAAGAAGCATTGCCTGATGTGAATGACGCCTCACACAAAAGAGCTCTCAAAAGACCTACAATTAAGAATTGTTGACTTGCATAAAGCTGGAAAGGGTTATAAAAGTATCTCCAAAAGCCTTGCAGTTCATCAGTCCACAGTAAGACAAATTGTCTATAAATGGAGAAAGTTCAGCACTGCTGCTACTCTCCTTAGTAGTGGCTGTCCTGTAAAAATGACTGCAAGAGCAAAGTGCAGAATGCGTGTCATCTAAAGACTTACAAAAGTCTCTGGCATATGCCAACATCCATGTTAGCGAATCTATGATACATAAAACACTAAACAAGAATGGGTTCATGCGAGGACACCACAGAGGAAGTCACTGCTGTCCAAAAAGCCTTGCAGTTCATCAGAGGACATTGGATAACGTGCAATACTTTTAAGATGTTGCTACTTTGAAGTGCCTCATTATATATGCAGAGCTTATACTGTATTTTTCAGGTGTATTTTATTGTGGCAGATGTGCTCAAGAACGTATTTTGTATTCACATTGTAAACAGTGTTTTTGTCATGATTTGACAACTAGAATTTTTAGTGTTTCGCAGCAATACAACTTATGAGTGATAAACTGCATATTGTAAAAATAGGGAGCTTTTGTTGATGTAATCATTGTTCTCCCCAGTGCTCCACCTGGCTAGTTTTGGTGAGCACCTAGCTGTCATCCGCTCACCTCCTTTTCTGCTGCAAGCAGAGTTCTGCAGAGAAGCACTGGCCCTGCCTTCTCTCATCTTGTCCCACCCAGCTATTTTTCATGCCACCCGGCTGGAAAAAAAATTCTGGGGAAAACACTGGTAATACTTGTATCTGTATATTTTTTCGTTTCACGTGTACATTTTCTCTTATGACTAGATATGTATTTTGTTTGTTTCTCATAGGATGAGCTGGCGCGTGTCCTTGTGACTCTCTTCGATTCCCGACACCTGTTGTACCAGCTACTGTGGAACATGTTTTCTAAGGAAGTTGAGTTAGCAGACTCGATGCAGACACTGTTCAGAGGAAACAGCCTGGCTAGTAAAATCATGACATTCTGTTTTAAGGTCTGTAAGTTCACAAGAGGTTTATTGGGGATCAATTTGTCAAAGCAGGTGCAGAGAAAACAGAAGTAAAAGTGGAGCCCTATCCTGAGCCATCTTTCAAGTGCTGAATGAAACCAGAACTTTGATTGGTTTGGATAGCTGCACCAATTCTGCTTCATTTAGCTTGGCATCTGTCTTTATAAATTATCCCATTGTGCTCTGTGTAGGAAAAGCAGTGTTATTGTCTACATTTAAGACATGCCATTAAAATACTTTCTAGAATTAAAGGACCACTATTGCAAATCATTTAATTTTCAATTACCTCACAGTAGATATATCAAGTATACAGAAGCCTTACTGTGTCCTTTTTTTTTTTTTTTTTTTTTTTTTTGGTCATGGCCCTTTTATTTACCATATTTCACTGTAGCCTGTGTCTGTCAGTCCCTGAAGTAACGCTGACGGAATTTTGTAACTAAAAAGTAATAGCGGGGGAGTCTTGTCAGGTATTGGGGAACAAAACAGTTTGTTTAGCACTTCTCTACCTAACTGCCAAAACTGTACAATGTGCGCTCACCTGCTGCCAGTCTTTCCCAATCATCAGCCTACCCCAGAAGGACCCCCACACTCAGACATCCTGCAGGCGTTGAGGGAGGCAGCTGTCAGCGCAATGAGCCGCTCTCCCGCCATCCATTCCCGCGGGTCTGCCCATGATGGCCTACCGGAGTAATGAACCACTTTGTAATGAGCCGGTTCTCCCTTCCATTTAGGCAGTGTAATGAACATACTGTGTGTGTGTGTGTGTGTGTGTGTGTGTGTGTGTGTGTGTGTGTGTGTGTGTGTGTATATATGAATAGAGGGGAGGAGCTCATGAATGGAGAGGAGAACCGGCTCATTACAAAGAGGTTCATTACTCCGGAAGGCCGTCATAGGCAGACCTGCGGGGAATGGATGGAGGGAGAGCGGCTCATTGAGCTGTCAGCTGCCTCCCTCAACACCTGTGGGCTGCCTGAGTGTGGGGGTCCTTCTAGGGTTGGCTGATGATGGAGAAGACTGGCAGCAGGTGAGCACGCATTGTACAGTTTTGGCAGTTAGGTAGAGAAGGGCTAAACCGACTGTTTTTTTTGTTGTTGTTTTTTTTCAGTACCTGACGAGGCTCCCCCTGCTATTACTTTTTAGTTACAAAAGTCTGTTACTTCAGGGACTGACGGACACAGGCTACAGTGAAATATGGTAAAAAAATGGGCCATGACAAAAAATTAAGAAAAGGACAAAGTAAGGCTTCTGTATACTTGATATATCTACTGTGAGGAAATTGAAAATGAAATGATTTGTGATAGTGGTCATTTAAATAGACTTTTACACTTGTTTTCTAAATGCTCTCTATGCATAGCATAAATAGGCTAGAATCTGTCTAGTGTTTGCTCTGTTTTCAGTTGGAGTTTTTTTCCCCACTTCCTGCCCTGACGGGACAGCTAGTGTTGGTGTTTGATTTCGGGTTATTAAAATCGGAAGTGGAGATGGTTAAGGGAAATTTACTTATTTGAGCTTTCCGTGACTCATGTGAAATTCAATAGTTGAACTTCTCCTGACCCTGTCCATTTACCTGGTTGCTGAAGTGTGGTGACAGGCCAGTTTGGGGCACCAACACTAGGAACAGGGCTACAGCTATTTAATTCGGCAATGAAAAGGAGAAAATCTAATATTCCTTGCTGTACAAAGAGTGGCAAAAGCATGGCAGAGGTTCTTATCCTTCACCATTTTGTCCATTACTTCAAGATGCGACTGAAGATGGGATTTAAAACTTATTTTGTCAATTTTACAAATACGTCATTATAATCTAATGTATGCAACCTCCAGTTTCTTTGCAGATAGTAAACTTACTCATCTGTACTGTTCAAACATGCAACAATATACATTTTCTTAAAGGGATACTGTAGGGGGGTCGGGGGAAAATGAGTTGAACTTACCAGGGGCTTCTAATGGTCCCCCGCAGACATCCTGTGCCCGCGCAGCCGCTCACCGATGCTCCGGCCCCGCCTCCGGTTCACTTCTGGAATTTCTGACTTTAAAGTCAGAAAACCACTGCGCCTGCGTTGCCGTGTCCTCGATCCCGCTGATGTCATCAAGAGCGCACAACGCTGGCCCAGTATGGTCTGTGTCTGCGCAGTACACTCCTGGTGACATCAGCGGGAGCGAGGACACGGCAACGCAGACGCAGTGGTTTTCTGACTTTAAAATCAGAAATTCCAGAAGTGAACCGGAGGCGGGGCCGGAGCATTGGGGAGTGGCTGCGCCAACACAGGATGTCTGCGGGGGACCATTAGAAGCCCCTGGTAGGTTCAGCTCATTTTCCTCCGACCCCCCCCCCCCTACAGTATCCCTTTAAGAAAATGTATATTGTTGCATGTTTGAACAGTACAGATGAGTAAGTTTACTATCTGCAAAGAAACTGGAGGTTGCAAACATGTAATCTTTGTTCCAGAAATATTAATTGACTTCCCATTTTTATTGCATATTTTTCACACAAAATGCATTTTTTCCCCTTTACACAGAATGTAATGTTAGGCCTCGTTCACATCATGACGCTCGCTCTTCTGTGTGCATCCGGAGGCGCGTATGATGTACGACACATAAGACCGACAGAATGGCATAGACAACCCTTCTGCCATTCACATCATAGGCGCTGCACAGCAGTACGATGCGCTTGCATACTGCTGCAGAAGTTCTGCCTGCAAGTGCAGCTCTGACCCATTCATTGTAATGAATGGGATCAGCAGCGCGTAGCGGCGCAGATGGCGTGCGATCGTACGCTTTGCATCTCGATCGCACGGCCATCTGCGCATCATGATGTGAACGTACCCTTAGACAAAGAGAACCTGCATTAATACACAATTTATAGTGGGATGAAGCTGAAATCTCATCTCTAAACCATTAAACACAGAATATAACTATGATATAATATGACTTGAGCCATACTAAAGTTGTGTAAGCAATGCAGAATAGCTTATTACAATACTAGAAGAACAGCAAAGAGGCACCAGTCTTACTTGCTTAGGAGATTTTTAATTTGCAACCACCACTGACACGGACACAGAAGCAATTAGCACATGGATACAGGCCTAACAGCCTTTTCAAGGACACTTCTGCTTCCTCAGAGAATGGCTGTTAAGCAGATATCTTTGTGCTTATTGCTCCTGTGTCCGTGTTGGTGGCTGCAAATTAAAAATCTCCTAACAAGTTGATTGGTGCTTCTTTGCTGTTCTTCTGGTATTGTATGGACTGTGTGGACTCACAAGAGCACACCGCAGGAGTTGCAACTACACACCAGAGGTCCTGCAGCGCATTTGGTACAGACTCTATTTACTCCTATACGTTATTGCTGAATAGGTTCTGCTGTATCCAGGGGAGAAGAGGACAACTTTATCTGCTTTATTTGCACAGTAATTACTTAATCTCAAGACAATTTGGTCATTTGTCCTGCAGCCAGTGATGTTATCAGTTAGCTTCAGTGAAGTGTATAAAGGCGCATACACACGCCTTTCATTCTGCAAACTACTGATCAGTCAAAACCAGTTTTATCAGCCTGACGACAGACTGTACACACATGCAAACTGTCGTCAGAACGACCACCCCACGGGTGGGTCCGACGACCCGTAGTTTGCAGAAATCAGGCGTGTGTACACTCCTTTAAAGTCATAGTGACATATCAGTCTTTTAGGCTGGATTTCCACTAGCCGCTGCGTGTGGTGGCACTTCCTGGTCTGTGCGTGTACGCAGACAAATCCCAGAAGCCGTGCCATGTACAGCTATGGGATTCCCTGGCTCCCGCACGAAAACTGATGGCAATGGTTTCTGCGCTAGTGGAAACGGCCCTTACTGTGTTCTATTTTTTTTTTCTTGCTTTGCTGTTTTAGAGCAAAAAGCCAATTTTTAGTTCCATACCACTTTAACCTCCTTAGCTCAGGGCGGTAACCCCGAGCCTGATTTGTGGTAGCCGCCCGGAGGTTCATGCAGGGCATAGCGTACAGCAGGCTATGTAACTCGTTTCCCCCGGAATGCTGGCAACCACTCTCATAGGCCATTCTCAGAGGCTCTGGATCCCTTTGGGGAGATGTCATGATGACGGCCGGCGATTTCACAATAGGATTACAGTGCTACCTGGAGGACGGAGGTAAGTGCAGGACCTGCTGCAGGGTCTCTGGAGGTATGACATTTTCTTGCTTTTAGAGCTTAAAAGCTAATGAAAAAATTTAACCTCTCTTATATAATCAGGAAACAATCATACTTCCAGGGAGAGTAACCAGCTTTGGGGAAAGAGCTTTTCTTTTTCCACAAAGTACAGCTTGTATGGTGTAATGATTCAGGTTTCTAAATTTCATCAAACTATTCCACATGCATTCTAGTTTTAATGGCATATTTGTTTTTATAAACGAAAGGCAGGTGAAGATATGCATTGCTATATGTGGAGTTGTCTCCTTCTCTCTTTCCTTTCTAAAGTAAATAGCTGAATGTTATTAACCATTTATTAAACCATTTATTTAGTGTAGTAAAGAAAGAGGATTGCAATGCAAAATATCTTTGAACTCGCTAAAGCAAACAGCCATATTTACACTCCAGTGAAACAAAATATATTACCTGCACTGATCCCATATATCATGTCCCTGGTTGAAATAGTTAAAGGGAAGGTCTGAGGTGATTAAAAAACAAAAATCTACTTACCTGGGGCTTTCCTCAGCCCCTTGCAGCAGTCCTGTGCCCTCACTGCAGCTCCGCACCCTGCCGGTTGCACAGGGTCCCCTCTGGTACAAGATGCATGCTGTACTTCAGAGTGCGGCTGCACGCTGATGTCATCCGGACTGTACTGCACAAGCACAGTAGTTCTTCGTCTGCGCAGTACAGTACAGATGATGTCAGTTGACTCTGTGAGCCGCACGCTGAAGCGCAGAAGATGCCGACCTGGCGAGGTCGGCATCTGCAACAAGGGCACCGGGAGCTGCGGTGAGGGCACAGGATGGCTGCCAGGGGCTGGAGGAAGCCCCAGGTAAGTAGATTTTTCTTTTTTAATCGCCTCGTACCTTCCCTTTAAATGATTTGTGGACTAAGAAATAGCAGCTTTCTATGTGAGAATCTTTAGTTGATTTGGTTTGTGATATATTCCTTTTAAAACTGGGCATGTTACAATGTTTCCTTGTGTTGCTTACAGGTGTATGGGGCCACATACCTTCAAAAGCTCTTAGATCCACTGCTGAGAATGATCCTTACTTCCCCTGAGTGGCAGCATGTTAGTTTTGAAGTCGACTCTTCAAGGTTTGAGCATTTATGCTACTAAAATCTCATTAACAAGGCTTTTTAAAGCAGATATCTACGTGTGCAACTATTATGTGAGCGGTGTAATAGCCTTTTGTAACTAAAGTACATTTATTGTCCCAATTAGCCAGCATTTTTGTAAAATGAATCAGTGTTTATCCACCTTTATTCCTGTACTTGTATGTGGGGAAATCAATTTTCAGTTTAAAGGCTGTATTTCTATAACGGAATTCTAAGCTGCAGTCACAACAGTCTGAAGTAATATTTGCTTCATTTAGCTGCAAGACAAAATAAATAGCTGTTTGAACTTTACAGTCCTGTCTTGTTATAAGTGGTATTTTTTCAGCCAACTAGAAGTGTTATGATGGCTCTTTATTCTTCAGGAGGGTCTGAATTTGACTTCTTTTCCTTTTGACTGCCTCATTTGCATAGATGAAACACTTTTTTTTTTTTTTGTAAATCCTTGTACAAAATTGAAAGGGACTTCCGACATCTTATTAGAACTAGTACTGTGTGTGTCCATGTTTATTTCATTATGTAAGTGTAAGGCTGCATTACGAAACCTCTCTGCCATACTTTGTTTTTGAAACTTTTCTACAGCTATGCTCCTTTGGGCACCCTAGTAAAAGCTGTCAGCTCACTGCTTGTCTGTCTCCCACCCCATGTAACCATTTTGTGGATTAGTGTCTGGGCTTGCAGACATCATACATGTTAGGGTTGCCTGTGCCTCTCCATGGGGAGTTGGAGTGATAGTTAAATTAGCACAGGAATCTGCAGCAGAGATTGTTGAGAACTTGCCATGGCAGAGTGGTAAGCAAGCATGGGCACAACCAGGGCTTTGGAGTCGGTACAAAAATCATCCAACTCCGACTCCTCTTTTTATGAAACCTCCGACTCCAGGTACCCAAAATGGCTCGACTCCGACTCCTTAGTCTAGTACTTACCAGGGCAGTGGATTTTGTACAAAAATCATCCGACTCCTTAGTTTATGAAACCATGACTCCAACTCAGACTCCAGGTACCCAAAATTGATCAGACTCCGACTCCAACTCCGACTCCACAGCCCTGGGCACAACCCATCATATCTTTCTTTTCTTGTATTTGAGTGACTTAAGGTTACCTTTTAACTAGGGATGGTTAATGAGATGCAAATTTGAGTTTATGCAGGGCTATGGAAATGTTGTATGAAAATGTGTGCAGCATGAAGATTGACCAATTAAGTCTAGTCAAGGATTAAATTGATTGGTTCATTTTCAGGCTGCATATATTTGCATCCAGAATTTACATAACCGTGCATGAATTTGAAATGATTTGCATTTCATTGATCATCCCTAATTTTAATTAAGTTGGTGAGCTGCTCAAAATAAATAATGAGCCTATTAATAATCTTAAACTAGAGAATATGGCATTTCTTTAGCCTCTGCAGACCTAACTGTATTTGCAACAAAATAATCAAACAAACAAACAAACACAGAACATTTATATCGCGCTTTTCTCCTGGCGGACTCAAAGCGCCAGAGCTGCAGCCACAAGGACGCGCTCTATAGGCAGTAGCAGTGTTAGGGAGTCTTGCCCAAGGTCTCCTACTAAATAGGTGCTGGCTTACTGAACAGGCAGAGCCGAGATTCGAACTCAGGTCTCCTGTGTCAGAGGCAGAGCCCTTAACCATTACACTATCCAGCCACCACATAATGTACTGTTCACTAGCACAATTACTCGCAATGATTTGTTAAATTATTTTTTTTGTACAAAATAAGAGCCTTATAATTAAGTTTTTACATGTTTACTTTTTATTTCCATATGATGTTTTCAAATAAGACTATTTTCATTTCATTAAATGTAGTTTTTCTCCTCCCCTCTCTTTTGGATTGCAATTGTGTTTTTTGAAGGTTGGATGGGATTGAGAGCCTTGAAGACAACCAGAGATGTCTTCTTCAAATGACAGAAAAATTCTTTCATGCCATTATAAACTCCACCCATGAATTTCCAACTCAGCTACGCAGTGTGTGCCATTGTTTGTATCAGGTATGCCTTAGAATATGCGGCTGACTGACACATGCATCGTGCCTGTTGATTTACACTTTGTTTTATGTGTTGATTTACACTTTATTTTATGTCAAGCAAATTGTGTTTCTTATTTATTCAGTTTTTCTTTTAAAATTACAGTTATGGATTTAAATAAGTACAAAAATAAGTACTGTCGGACAGCTTTGCCTGGTTGTACACACAATTTGTTACATAGCTGGTCTGTTAATTTCATTATTTTTCATGAAATTATTATTAACAGAGCTCACTGGCAAGGGGCCTAAATCAAGCTTTTGGAGCTCTGTTTTTTGTAGGGCTGCAAAGGTGCTCCTGCAGAGGATTTGTACCTCTGCTGTGCACTTTAGTTACATTAGCCAGTGTTTTCACATAAGCCATGGACCGTGTCCTCCTAAATAGGGCAATAACTTGTCTGACTGCTCTGTAGACTTCTTACAAAGATTGTCAGTGGGGTTGCGAACTGTGTTTGGACAGATTAGAAGAATTCTGTTACAGTTTCCCTCCCTTCTCCTCACAATCTTCCAATAGAAACACATGTAGATTGGACACAATTCATTGTTGCACCACCATGGGGTTTTGGCTATGTGGTTAGATTGCTGTGAAACTCTACCTCTGCTCTTATGCTGCTAACCCTAACTGATTATTTTTACAAAACCACCTTCCTTACTCCTAGCCTAACCACCCCCCTTCAATGGGAACTGTTATTTAAAAAAAAAAAAAAAAAGCCAGATACTTGCCTAAGGAGAGGGAAGACTCTTGGTTCTATTGAGCCTTCCCTCTCCTTTCCCATTGCCCTTGTTACAGCGGCAGCTCCTCCTTTTCAATCCCTGCCGCGGGGGACTTTGGAAGTCTTTGTGAGCAGAGTCCTCCCAAAGACGGGCAGCTCCATACTGCGCACACGCGAGATTCCCAATGACTTCAAAGTTCATATATATATTACTGTTAATTCCCTTCCCCTAACATTTATCTCTTTCTGATGAAAATGCTTCTTCAGTCTCTTCCCTTAGTTAACCGCTTCTGAAAAGGACCCTTTACTTGCTGCCTAAAGTTAAAGTGGTCTTGAAGCAATTTGTTTATAAAAGTGCAATGTGTTGTGGTTTGGAAGTAGCCAAAAGAAACGTATTATTAAAATCAGTTCTCACCTCGGTTATTGCAGATGGACAAAATAATGTAAACACCTTGAAAATCAACAAAATATATTTTAATGTGGTGTAGGTCCACCTTTTGCAGCAATTACAGTCTCAATTCTCCGAGGTATTGATTCATACAAATTGTGAATTGTTTCCAAAGGAATTTTAGCCCATTCTTCATTTAAAACACCCTCCAGTTCTTTTAGAGACGATGGCGGCGGAAATCGACTTCTTACTTGAATTTCTAATAATGACCATAAATGCTCAATAATGTTGAGGTCTGGAGATTGTGGTGGCCAGATGAGCTGCTCAACTTCATTAGAATGTGTTTCGTGCTATTCGTTAACAATTCTAGCTGTATGGATTGGGGCATTATCATCTTGAAAGATGGCATTCCCCTCCGGAAACAGATCTTGAACCATATGATGAACTTGGTCACCCAAAATTCCTAAATAGTCTCGGCTGTTAATTTTTCCATGAAGGGAAATTATTGGCCCAGTGGATTTCCAAGAAATAGCACCCAGATCATCACAGAACCCCCGCCATGTTTTACGGTTGGGAGAAGGCAGTCTGGATGAAATGCTTCTTTCAGCTATCTCCAAATGTACACTCGGCCGGAGGTCGGAAATAAGGTAAACGATTATTCAGTTTTTCCACTGCTCGAGGGACCAATTCTGGTGGTTTTTACACCACTCTAAATTCTTTGAAACATTTGTCTTTGAGAGCAGAGGTTTTCTAATTGCAGTTCTTCCGTAGAATCCCGATTTGTGCAGCTCCAGACTAACAGTTTTTGTGGAAACTGGGTTCTGTAGGTGTTTGTTCAGCTCTGCAGTGATTTTAGGAGCCGTGGTCTTGCGAGCTTTTCTAACAATTCGATTTAGAGTCTGATGGTCTCTCTCTGACAACGTTGACTTTCTGTGCGTTGCTGAGGACGTTTTTCCTTCTCTTTCAAAGGCAGTCATTACTTTTGAGAAAGTACCTCTTGAAATGCCAAGCATTCGGGCAATTTCTGTTACAGTAGCGCCTGCCATACGAGCACCAACAATTTGGCCTCTTTGAAAGTCTGAGAGATCTGCTATTTTTATAAATTATAACCAACTTTGGTTTAAATATCTGTAAAAAAAACAATTATTTTAAACAACAAATAACAAAAATAATAAACAAAAAAATATTAAAGTATATCAAGTTTTGATTGCTTAAAAACATGTTCAAGGATTATGATGCCAAAATGTTAGGTGTTTCCATTATTTTGTCCAACCCCTGTATTTTCCTATGGGCCTCCTTACGGCTGCTGCCATGGTTACAACGTATGCTCAGGACCTACTGCATGCTGGGCAACTTAGTCCTAGTGGAGATCTCCGATACCTTTCCATGGCAGTGCTGCAGCTGTAAAAAAGGTGGAGGGGAAAATTGGGAGCAGGCCCATAAGGTCCTTTCTAAATGTATACGTACACAGTCTAGAGTCACTGTGTCACAAACTGGGTGGAGAAACCTAAAGAGAGAGGCACCTCAGAACTGGTTGCTGGCTGAACACACATGGGCTACTGAGCAAAAGAGATTAGGTACAGTCAGTAAATGTGTTCAGTTACTTAATGAAGTATGTGTGGACCAGCCCATTTGTGTAGACAGCCCATTTTAAAGTACCCACTTGTACGTTTCATAGTTTGTATAGGTAAGTCAATTATGTGAGACCCAGAGAGCCATTTCAAAAAACAGGACGCTGCCAGGAGAGTGGGAATTTTCCTGAGCTAGTGATGTCCCTTAGATGGGTGTGTCTGTCTGCCCACTGGTTGGCAGTTTGGTAGGCCTGCTGTAAGACAGCTGCATGAAGTCCTGTGTTTGACCTACCCTGTCTTCTCCCTCTACAGCTAAGATTACATTTCTGTGGCCAGCACTGAGGCTTCTGCTGAGCAGGATGCTCATTCTCTCAAGTTTCTCCTTGCTACGTGTGTATTAAAACATTTAACCCTTCCTACTTCCTTCTTACTGTATTTATAAAAGACACGTAACATCTAACAGATGACAGCTCAAATTTCAGTGGCTCATTACTAGCAGATAAGGAAGAATTAGATAGGCTACATACAAATATGTACTAAATACAAACCGGGTGGGTTTCTCTGTGTTT
Source organism: Hyperolius riggenbachi (assembly GCF_040937935.1). Taxonomy (NCBI): domain Eukaryota; kingdom Metazoa; phylum Chordata; class Amphibia; order Anura; family Hyperoliidae; genus Hyperolius; species Hyperolius riggenbachi. The sequence goes on along the minus strand of NC_090647.1, from coordinate 249,480,091 downwards.
TCCTTCTCTCCTGTGGAAGGGTTTAGGACCTCTTTAACCAATTTTACTATCCTCGCTATACACTAATTCAGTACCTATTTGTTACCATTTTCCTTTACATGTTCAATTTCTGTCATCTAACCCATTGAAATAACCTGCAGACAAGCATACAAATTATCCATTTACCAAAATGTCAGTGCATACATGGAGAGCTGGTTTAAAGAGATTCCTGCTGATGGGCTTTATGCACCCCTCTATGTAACACGAAGTAAATAAAGTTAAAACGAAAACATTTTAACACTTAGGAAAATTATTATAGTTGTTTTTGAAAAAAAAACAGTGAATAATTGCTGCACTAGTTTAAAGATATCTTGCCACTGCCAGTCAGCCTGAACTCTTTATTCACATGTTTATGGATGGGGAGACTAACTGGGATGTCAGCTGACCCCATGTCTTCCTAAAGCCATTTCGCAAAAATAGCAAATTTTATTTTCAAATGTGTTTTTCTTTTAATGCTAAATAAATTTAAAATGCTTTTAAATGTAAGCCCGTTATGAAAATGAATGTGTGCAACATAAGATGTCTGGCTGACACAGGCTGTAAAATGTAGGCTTTGTGTAATTGAACATACCCTTGTACTATCCTTGAAACTGATATCTAGACAGCAGTGTCTGCTCATCAGAATAAAATGGCTATTTTTTGTGGTGACTGTTTTTTTGTTTTTTTTATTACAAACGATGATCACACAGTTTTGCTGTTATTACATGCTTTATTCAGTGCTTATTTAAAGACTAGCTGTTTAATTTTCCTATGTCACCTTTTACACAAATTTATAGTTGACGCTATTCAGATTTGTTTCAAGTGGCATCTTTTTGTGAAGCCTAGGCAAACCATCCCTATAATTGCATACATCCTTAACACTAGTCACTATAGTTGATCATGTGGGCTTTGTTTCTACTAATAATCACATTTTTCACGTATGGTTTTACTGACACCATAAGTATTGACATGTAAAAAAGTGTCCGTTTAGTTAAACATAATTAAATGGGGACCTCCAGAAAAAAGCAACAGGCTATCAAGTTGTTTTTTTTTGTGAAACGCAACAAACAAATTAGATGGGAGCCAGCCAATTGGTTAACATGGGTTGTCCTATCTAATGCATTTTTGCACATAGAAAAAAAGATTACAACCTCATGTAGTGGAAATGGATTGTTAATAATACAATGAGCTTAATCTGTTTTCTTAAATTATATGGGTTTAATGAAAGCTTTACACCGATACATTGCACTGTGTTGCATTATAATGTACACACAACACCAAAAATATATGCATTGGAATGCGATATAGTGCGCAAAGCAGCAGATAATGTGTATCGTTATTGACTTTGTGCACGTCAATGTGTGTGTATGTAAACACACTGCATGTTTGCTGCTGTGACCACAGAATTGTCACAAACTGAGGTATGTTCATAGATTTCAAATTTTACATTTTACAGTGTTTGTCACAGCACAACGTCTGTGCAAAAGTACCCTAAATGAGATCAGATACATGTATGATTTTTAGTCATGCAACAATTAGTCATGCTCTGTCACAATGGTCCTGTGATATAAACTTGATTGATTGGTAAATTTATATTAGAAAAATGTGCCTGAGGTTGTTTTTTTTCTCTCCAGAAAGTTATTGTTTGACCTTCAAATATGATTACTCATTCCGAGATTGAGCACAAATGCCTTATGAGAAAGATTTTCTCACTTTTGTTTTTCAGTCTTTGAAATTAAAAATGATTCATTTACCTTTAGGTGAAAACCTTCCTTTATGGTCTTAGGTGTTTTGCTGCATGTATTTTAAATTCATTTGGTTAAAGATTTACAGCTTAGTCCAACACATTTTGGAAGGGATTAAAGAAAATCCAAATACCAAAGTATTCAATTTATATGACTTTTTGGTTTGTTATTATAGTTGTTCGTTAATGATTTAAATTCAAGCGTATAATTTACAATTCCGAAACTGTTTACTTTTCCCATGGCCCACTAGTGGCCAAACCACATTCAATTAGTGTCTTTATAGTCCTGAAGTGAGGGAGTGGCAGTGGAAAAATTGTTTGGGCCTGAGGTAAAGGTAGACCTCAACCAAGCTTTCCTGTGTAGGGTCCCACAGGATCAAATCAGCAACTCTGTAGTTTCCATCTCACCACACTTAAATACACTGTTTCACTTGCTCTGTAACTGCATTTTAACCACAGTCTTCCTTATAGCAAAGCCTACAGGCTTCCTTGATATATTTACAATACCGTAAATGTGAAAACATTTACGGTATTGATCCGGTTATCCAATGTCCTTTTAATGTAGTAGGAAGTTTTTCAGCGAGACTTATTTTTCCCTATGATGTAAATCCTTTATAGTTTGAAACTATAGTTATTTGTTGATGAATTATAAAATAACTGTTTTAAGGCCTGAGTTTTGCTACAGAAAAGTATAAAACATGACTGTCATACAGTTAAGAAAAATACAATATAAAACTTTCATTGTCACTTGAGTATAAATGCACAATATGCAGAGCAAGCCCAGTTCAGATTTGCATGTGTGTGGCCAGAGGTACTTCCTCCAGCTTATTCAACGATGAGACAGTCAAATATTAAAAGGTCTGGGAACAGGAGGGACCCTGGAGTCAACAAGCAGCATATGGGGTGTTGAGAAGTTAACTGAAGCAATAAATGACCAATTAATATTTCAATTTTTGCTTCAAGTGTACTTTAAAAAAAAAAAAAAAGAGACTGTTTTAATGCTGACATTTGTATAGTGCTATGACAATGTCCCATCCCTTTTTTAAGTGGAATTTCACAGTTTAAAGAGTCTGAAGCAAAGAAAAATTCATCTTTTTACCTTGCAGTGCTCATCTGCAGTATGAGCAAAGATGAATCGCCACATCGGCGCGGCTGAACAATGTTTTTAACCCCCCGAATTCCCCGGTGAAAAATCCTCTGGTACTTCTTGGAGGAGGCAGAGCTTTAGGCAATAGCTCTGCCTCCATTCGCATCAATATGTGCTGATCACCACCTCTCCCCACCCCTCTGTCTTCTTTCACTGGGAGGGGCGGGGACAGGCGGCGATCAGCACAAATGTTCCTGAATGGAGGCAGAGCTACAGCCCAAAGCTCTGCCTCCCCGGACAGAAAAATCCACGACTTTGAAAGTCGTGGAATTTTGCCCCAGGATTTTGGGGGGTTAAATTCATTTTTCTGCCGCGCGGGTGCGGCGGTTCATCTTTGCTCATACTGCAGAAGAGCACTGTAAAGTAAAAAGAGGATTTTTTTCTTCGCTTGAGGCTCTCTTTAAGAAAATGCTTATGTTCTGATTTTGAATGTGACATACTTTTATCTAAATTTACTACTGAATATGCAAATTATCCCTTTTTGCCTTTGTTAAGCCAGGCAAGCATCCAGAACCGCTGGTGTATTGCAAGCCTATAGCTTTAAATTTTACACAGTCATATCAACCCCACATGTAGACAGCCTGTTTCAGACTTTTGGTCCTCATCAGTACAAGGCAGGGATTGATAATGCTATATGAGATGGAGCTTGGACCAGTACAACAGAGTAAGGCCCCGTTCACACTGCACGCGTTTGTGTCCGTTTTTAAGGTACGCGTTTTGTGTGCGTTTTGCGAGGGCCAGAAAAATCAATGCAAAGGTATGGCCCTCGTTCACATATACGCGTGGCAAACGTATGCGTGGCAGAAACGCATAGTTGGATGCATTTCTGTGCGTCGCGCACAGAAACGCATTATAATGAAAGTCAATGGGCGCGCACTAAAAACGCATGGCATGCGTTTTTGTATGCGTATTCGGAGGTGCGTTTCTCGTCGGAAGTGTAGCTGACTCTTCCAGGTATGATCAAAAACGCATAAGGAAAAAACGCATACAAACGCATTACAAAAACGCGTACAAACGCATGCGTTTTTCCAGTGCGTTTACTACATGCGTTCTGCACGTTTTCCACACGCACATAATATGAACAGGGCCTAACTAAGCAGCTCAGGGTGACCCAAACTACTAGGAATGTATAGGGCGATAAAAGGGACCAAAAAGCCTTCCTACTAAAAAAAAAAAAAAAAAAAAAAAAAGCAAAGCTTGGTGTAATTTGCCTTCTAAAAACCGAAGGAAATTTGCAATAATTCAGCTATAAGTGAACATTTGTCGTCGGCGGAAAGGGATAATTTGCATATTCAGTAGTGCATTGTGGGTAATGACAAATCTTCACTTAGGCCTGGTGCACACCAAAAAACGCTAGCAGATCCGCAAAATGCTAGCAGATTTTGAAACGCTTTTTCTTATTTTTCTGTAGCGTTTCAGCTAGCATTTTGCGGTTTTGTGAAGCGTTTTTGGTGTAGTAGATTTCATGTATTGTTACAGTAAAGCTGTTACTGAACAGCTACTGTAACAAACGCCTGGCAAACCGCTCTGAAGTGCCGTTTTTCAGAGCGGTTTGCGTTTTTCCTATACTTAACATTGAGGCAGAAACGCATCCGCAATCGAAAATCTGCAGCAGCCCGGGAGTATGCGTTTCTGCAAAACGCCTCCCACTCTGGTGTGCACCAGTCCATTGAAATACATTACCCTGGTGGATCCGCACCCGCAAGCGGATCGCAAACCGCAGCAGAACCGCTCTGGTGTGCAAAGGGCCTTATAGCTGAATTATTGCAAATTTCCTTCTGTGTTAAGAAGGTAAATTACACTAAATGTATTGTCATTCCTAAAGTGACTTATTCACCTGTGATATTGCCTAGTAATGGCCAACAGCCTGATAGACTGAGTATTTTCATTGCTGAATCTGCTGGTATTTCTCGGATAATCTTTGCTATATTATAATTTCTGGTGAATATAATTGCATTCTGATATCTTTGGCAGGTCTTTGTGTGGATTTCTCATTTGGCATTTCATGTTTAACCTTATTTTGATGATTTATTGTTATTTGGTAGATTGTGCATTGTAAATGCCGAAGAATGAACTGTATTTTGTTAATAGCAGTACAGATTTCTTTCATGGATATGTGATCCTTTTCTCTAGAGTTAGTAATGCTTTATTTTTGCTGACCACTTAGAAAAGTAGACTTCCGCAGAGGCAGCATGGGAATTTAAACAGGTTCTTTAGTGATGAATTTTACATGAATTGTCTGTGCTAAAGTGTCATCCTTTCCTGTAATTTAAACTCATATTTAATTTGAACTAACTATAAAATGAACGCCTGCTCGTGCTAGCCTTTAAAAAAGTGTGCTGCTGTAGTTGGCAGTTTGTCAATTCAGTTTTTACGGCAAGTCCATACAATTTAATTTAAAATTAAGCAGGGATCTGTGAGAAAAACCTTGATTTGTTAGTTACTTTAATGCTAACAATTCTAATTATATGTACCTTACATGGTCATTCGTTTTTGTTTTTTTTATCACCTTTCCTAGTTTGACAGTGGTTTATTTATAAAATGTTAATGGTTGTTTACATTTTGTACTAAAAGCATCATAATGCCAAGAGCTTCACTTTCCAATGTTTGCAACAGTTTTCATGCATAAAACTATTTTTTTTCGTAGCTGATGTTAACATAGTAGGATAGGTTTTAAAAAGCACTTATCCCCAATCATACGTCATGCAGCATACCTGAAGCAGACTCTGAACATGTAATGAACA